>NW_027472035.1:305000-474945 GCF_965638725.1 Aptenodytes patagonicus | reverse complement strand
AGTACTGCGGCTAGGAAGCTGAGAGGGCCAGGGCTTGTGGGGCTGTGGAAGGGCTGCCTAGGAAGGTGAGGGCCAGCAAGAGCTTTCAGGGCTAGCCCCTTTCGTGGTGGGAGCAGTGGCTGGACGTTTGAAATTTGGGAGCTGGGCTCTGGCTGTGCCGAGAAGGAACGTCCCCACACTGCTATGGCTAGGAAGCTGAGAGGGCCAGGGCTTGTGGGGCTGTGGAAGGGCTGCCTAGGGGAGGTGAGGGCCAGCAAGAGCTTTCAGGGCTAGCCCTTTTGGTGTGGGAGCAGTGGCTGGACGTTTCCGATCTGGGAGGTGGGCTCTGGCTGTGCCGGGAGGGAACGTCCGCACACTGCTGTGGCTAGGAAGCTCAGAGGGCCAGGGCTTGTGGGGCTGTGGAAGGGCTGCCTAGGGAAGGTAAGGGCCAGCAAGAGCTTTCAGGGCTAGCCCCTTTCGTGTGGGAGCAGTGGCTGGACGTTTCCAATTTGGGAGCTGGGCTCTGGCTGTGCCGAGAAGGAACGTCCCCACACTTCTGTCGCTAGGAAGGTAGGGCCAGTGCTTGTGGGGCTGTGGAAGGGCTGCCTAGGGAAGGTAAGGGCCAGCAAGAGCTTTCAGTGCTAGCCCCTTTCGTGTGGGAGCAGTGGCTGGACGTTTCCGATTTGGGAGCTGGGCTCTGGCTGTGCCGGGAAGGAACGTCCGCACACTGCTGTGGCTAGGAAGCTCAGAGGGCCAGGGCTTGTGGGGCTGTGGAAGGGCTGCCTAGGGAAGGTGAGGGCCAGCAAGAGCTTTCAGGGCTAGCCCCTTTCGTGTGGGAGCAGTGGCTGGACGTTTCCGATTTGGGAGCTGGGCTCTGGCTGTGCTGAGAAGGAACGTCCCCACACTTCTGTCGGTAGGAAGCTGAGAGGGCCAGGGCTTGTGGGGCTGTGGAAGAGCTGCCTAGGGAAGGTGAGGGCCAGCCAGAGCTTTCAGGGCTAGCCCCTTTGGTGTGGGAGCAGTGGCTGGACGTTTCCGATTTGGGAGCTGGGCTCTGGCTGTGCCGGGAAGGAACGTCCGCAGAGTACTGCGGCTAGGAAGCTGAGAGGGCCAGGGCTTGTGGGGCTGTGGAAGGGCTGCCTAGGAAGGTGAGGGCCAGGAAGAGCTTTCAGTGCTAGCCCCTTTGGTGTGGGAGCAGTGGCTGGACGTTTCCGATTTGGGAGCTGGGCTCTGGCTGTGCCGGGAAGGAACGTCCGCAGAGTTTCGTGGCTAGGAAGCTGAGAGGGCCAGGGCTTGTGGGGCTGTGGAAGGGGTGCCTAGGGAAGGTGAGGGCCAGCAAGAGCTTTCAGGGCTAGCCCCTTTCGTGTGGGAGCAGTGGCTGGACATTTCCGATTTGGGAGCTGGGCTCTGGCTGTGCCGGGAAGGAACGTCCGCAGAGTACTGCGGCTAGGAAGCTGAGAGGGCCAGGGCTTGTGGGGCTGTGGAAGGGCTGCCTAGGGAAGGGGATGGCCAGCAAGAGCTTTCAGGGCTAGCCCCTTTGGTGTGGGAGCAGTGGCTGGACGTTTCCGATTTGGGAGCTGGGCTCTGGCTGTGCTGAGAAGGAACGTCCGCAGAGTACTGCGGCTAGGAAGCTGAGAGGGCCAGGGCTTGTGGGGCTGTGGAAGGGCTGCCTAGGAAGGTGAGGGCCAGCAAGAGCTTTCAGGGCTAGCCCCTTTCGTGTGGGAGCAGTGGCTGGACGTTTGAAATTTGGGAGCTGGGCTCTGGCTGTGCCGAGAAGGAACGTCCCCACACTGCTATGGCTAGGAAGCTGAGAGGGCCAGGGCTTGTGGGGCTGTGGAAGGGCTGCCTAGGGGAGGTGAGGGCCAGCAAGAGCTTTCAGGGCTAGCCCTTTTGGTGTGGGAGCAGTGGCTGGACGTTTCCGATCTGGGAGGTGGGCTCTGGCTGTGCCGGGAGGGAACGTCCGCACACTGCTGTGGCTAGGAAGCTCAGAGGGCCAGGGCTTGTGGGGCTGTGGAAGGGCTGCCTAGGGAAGGTAAGGGCCAGCAAGAGCTTTCAGGGCTAGCCCCTTTCGTGTGGGAGCAGTGGCTGGACGTTTCCAATTTGGGAGCTGGGCTCTGGCTGTGCCGAGAAGGAACGTCCCCACACTTCTGTCGCTAGGAAGGTAGGGCCAGTGCTTGTGGGGCTGTGGAAGGGCTGCCTAGGGAAGGTAAGGGCCAGCAAGAGCTTTCAGTGCTAGCCCCTTTCGTGTGGGAGCAGTGGCTGGACGTTTCCGATTTGGGAGCTGGGCTCTGGCTGTGCCGGGAAGGAACGTCCGCACACTGCTGTGGCTAGGAAGCTCAGAGGGCCAGGGCTTGTGGGGCTGTGGAAGGGCTGCCTAGGGAAGGTGAGGGCCAGCAAGAGCTTTCAGGGCTAGCCCCTTTCGTGTGGGAGCAGTGGCTGGACGTTTCCGATTTGGGAGCTGGGCTCTGGCTGTGCTGAGAAGGAACGTCCCCACACTTCTGTCGGTAGGAAGCTGAGAGGGCCAGGGCTTGTGGGGCTGTGGAAGAGCTGCCTAGGGAAGGTGAGGGCCAGCCAGAGCTTTCAGGGCTAGCCCCTTTGGTGTGGGAGCAGTGGCTGGACGTTTCCGATTTGGGAGCTGGGCTCTGGCTGTGCCGGGAAGGAACGTCCGCAGAGTACTGCGGCTAGGAAGCTGAGAGGGCCAGGGCTTGTGGGGCTGTGGAAGGGCTGCCTAGGAAGGTGAGGGCCAGGAAGAGCTTTCAGTGCTAGCCCCTTTGGTGTGGGAGCAGTGGCTGGACGTTTCCGATTTGGGAGCTGGGCTCTGGCTGTGCCGGGAAGGAACGTCCGCAGAGTTTCGTGGCTAGGAAGCTGAGAGGGCCAGGGCTTGTGGGGCTGTGGAAGGGGTGCCTAGGGAAGGTGAGGGCCAGCAAGAGCTTTCAGGGCTAGCCCCTTTCGTGTGGGAGCAGTGGCTGGACGTTTCCGATTTGGGAGCTGGGCTCTGGCTGTGCTGAGAAGGAACGTCCCCACACTGCTGTGGCTAGGAAGCTCAGAGGGCCAGGGCTTGTGGGGCTGTGGAAGGGCTGCCTAGGGAAGGTGAGGGCCAGCAAGAGCTTTCAGGGCTAGCCCCTTTGGTGTGGGAGCAGTGGCTGGACGTTTCCGATTTGGGAGCTGGGCTCTGGCTGTGCTGAGAAGGAACGTCCGCAGAGTACTGCGGCTAGGAAGCTGAGAGGGCCAGGGCTTGTGGGGCTGTGGAAGGGCTGCCTAGGGAAGGGGATGGCCAGCAAGAGCTTTCAGGGCTAGCCCCTTTGGTGTGGGAGCAGTGGCTGGACGTTTCCGATTTGGGAGCTGGGCTCTGGCTGTGCTGAGAAGGAACGTCCGCAGAGTACTGCGGCTAGGAAGCTGAGAGGGCCAGGGCTTGTGGGGCTGTGGAAGGGCTGCCTAGGGAAGGTGAGGGCCAGCAAGAGCTTTCAGGGCTAGCCCCTTTCGTGTGGGAGCAGTGGCTGGACGTTTGAAATTTGGGAGCTGGGCTCTGGCTGTGCCGAGAAGGAACGTCCCCACAATGCTATGGCTAGGAAGCTGAGAGGGCCAGGGCTTGTGGGGCTGTGGAAGGGCTGCCTAGGGAAGGTGAGGGCCAGCAAGAGCTTTCAGGGCTAGCCCCTTTCGTGTGGGAGCAGTGGCTGGACGTTTCCGATCTGGGAGGTGGGCTCTGGCTGTGCCGGGAGGGAACGTCCGCACACTGCTGTGGCTAGGAAGCTCAGAGGGCCAGGGCTTGTGGGGCTGTGGAAGGGCTGCCTAGGGAAGGTGAGGGCCAGCAAGAGCTTTCAGGGCTAGCCCCTTTCGTGTGGGAGCAGTGGCTGGACGTTTCCAATTTGGGAGCTGGGCTCTGGCTGTGCCGGGAAGGAACGTCCCCACACTTCTGTCGCTAGGAAGGTAGGGCCAGTGCTTGTGGGGCTGTGGAAGGGCTGCCTAGGGAAGGTAAGGGCCAGCCAGAGCTTTCAGGGCTAGCCCCTTTGGTGTGGGAGCAGTGGCTGGACGTTTCCGATTTGGGAGCTGGGCTCTGGCTGTGCCGGGAAGGAACGTCCGCACACTGCTGTGGCTAGGAAGCTCAGAGGGCCAGGGCTTGTGGGGCTGTGGAAGGGCTGCCTAGGGAAGGTGAGGGCCAGCAAGAGCTTTCAGGGCTAGCCCCTTTGGTGTGGGAGCAGTGGCTGGACGTTTCCGATTTGGGAGCTGGGCTCTGGCTGTGCTGAGAAGGAACGTCCCCACACTTCTATCGGTAGGAAGCTGAGAGGGCCAGGGCTTGTGGGGCTGTGGAAGGGCTGCCTAGGGAAGGTGAGGGCCAGCCAGAGCTTTCAGGGCTAGCCCCTTTGGTGTGGGAGCAGTGGCTGGACGTTTCCGATTTGGGAGGTGGGCTCTGGCTGTGCCGGTAAGGAACGTCCGCAGAGTACTGCGGCTAGGAAGCTGAGAGGGCCAGGGCTTGTGGGGCTGTGGAAGGGCTGCCTAGGGAAGGTGAGGGCCAGCAAGAGCTTTCAGTGCTAGCCCCTTTGGTGTGGGAGCAGTGGCTGGACGTTTCCGATTTGGGAGCTGGGCTCTGGCTGTGCCGGGAAGGAACGTCCGCACACTTCTGTCGCTAGGAAGCTGAGAGGGCCAGGGCTTGTGGGGCTGTGGAAGGGCTGCCTAGGGAAGGTGAGGGCCAGCAAGAGCTTTCAGGGCTAGCCCCTTTCGTGTGGGAGCAGTGGCTGGACATTTCCGATTTGGGAGCTGGGCTCTGGCTGTGCCGGGAAGGAACGTCCGCAGAGTACTGCGGCTAGGAAGCTGAGAGGGCCAGGGCTTGTGGGGCTGTGGAAGGGCTGCCTAGGGAAGGGGATGGCCAGCAAGAGCTTTCAGGGCTAGCCCCTTTGGTGTGGGAGCAGTGGCTGGACGTTTCCGATTTGGGAGCTGGGCTCTGGCTGTGCTGAGAAGGAACGTCCGCAGAGTACTGCGGCTAGGAAGCTGAGAGGGCCAGGGCTTGTGGGGCTGTGGAAGGGCTGCCTAGGAAGGTGAGGGCCAGCAAGAGCTTTCAGGGCTAGCCCCTTTCGTGTGGGAGCAGTGGCTGGACGTTTGAAATTTGGGAGCTGGGCTCTGGCTGTGCCGAGAAGGAACGTCCCCACACTGCTATGGCTAGGAAGCTGAGAGGGCCAGGGCTTGTGGGGCTGTGGAAGGGCTGCCTAGGGGAGGTGAGGGCCAGCAAGAGCTTTCAGGGCTAGCCCTTTTGGTGTGGGAGCAGTGGCTGGACGTTTCCGATCTGGGAGGTGGGCTCTGGCTGTGCCGGGAGGGAACGTCCGCACACTGCTGTGGCTAGGAAGCTCAGAGGGCCAGGGCTTGTGGGGCTGTGGAAGGGCTGCCTAGGGAAGGTAAGGGCCAGCAAGAGCTTTCAGGGCTAGCCCCTTTCGTGTGGGAGCAGTGGCTGGACGTTTCCAATTTGGGAGCTGGGCTCTGGCTGTGCCGAGAAGGAACGTCCCCACACTTCTGTCGCTAGGAAGGTAGGGCCAGTGCTTGTGGGGCTGTGGAAGGGCTGCCTAGGGAAGGTAAGGGCCAGCAAGAGCTTTCAGTGCTAGCCCCTTTCGTGTGGGAGCAGTGGCTGGACGTTTCCGATTTGGGAGCTGGGCTCTGGCTGTGCCGGGAAGGAACGTCCGCACACTGCTGTGGCTAGGAAGCTCAGAGGGCCAGGGCTTGTGGGGCTGTGGAAGGGCTGCCTAGGGAAGGTGAGGGCCAGCAAGAGCTTTCAGGGCTAGCCCCTTTCGTGTGGGAGCAGTGGCTGGACGTTTCCGATTTGGGAGCTGGGCTCTGGCTGTGCTGAGAAGGAACGTCCCCACACTTCTGTCGGTAGGAAGCTGAGAGGGCCAGGGCTTGTGGGGCTGTGGAAGAGCTGCCTAGGGAAGGTGAGGGCCAGCCAGAGCTTTCAGGGCTAGCCCCTTTGGTGTGGGAGCAGTGGCTGGACGTTTCCGATTTGGGAGCTGGGCTCTGGCTGTGCCGGGAAGGAACGTCCGCAGAGTACTGCGGCTAGGAAGCTGAGAGGGCCAGGGCTTGTGGGGCTGTGGAAGGGCTGCCTAGGAAGGTGAGGGCCAGGAAGAGCTTTCAGTGCTAGCCCCTTTGGTGTGGGAGCAGTGGCTGGACGTTTCCGATTTGGGAGCTGGGCTCTGGCTGTGCCGGGAAGGAACGTCCGCAGAGTTTCGTGGCTAGGAAGCTGAGAGGGCCAGGGCTTGTGGGGCTGTGGAAGGGGTGCCTAGGGAAGGTGAGGGCCAGCAAGAGCTTTCAGGGCTAGCCCCTTTCGTGTGGGAGCAGGGGCTGGACGTTTCCGATTTGGGAGCTGGGCTCTGGCTGTGCTGAGAAGGAACGTCCCCACACTGCTGTGGCTAGGAAGCTGAGAGGGCCAGGGCTTGTGGGGCTGTGGAAGGGCTGCCTAGGGAAGGTGAGGGCCAGCAAGAGCTTTCAGGGCTAGCCCCTTTGGTGTGGGATCAGTGGCTGGACGTTTCCGATTTGGGAGCTGGGCTCTGGCTGTGCCGGGAAGGAACGTCCCCACACTGCTGTGGCTAGGAAGCTGAGAGGGCCAGGGCTTGTGGGGCTGTGGAAGGGCTGCCTAGGGGAGGTGAGGGCCAGCAAGAGCTTTCAGGGCTAGCCCTTTTGGTGTGGGAGCAGTGGCTGGACGTTTCCGATCTGGGAGGTGGGCTCTGGCTGTGCCGGGAGGGAACGTCCGCACACTGCTGTGGCTAGGAAGCTGAGAGGGCCAGGGCTTGTGGGGCTGTGGAAGGGGTGCCTAGGGAAGGTGAGGGCCAGCAAGAGCTTTCAGGGCTAGCCCCTTTCGTGTGGGAGCAGGGGCTGGACGTTTCCGATTTGGGAGCTGGGCTCTGGCTGTGCTGAGAAGGAACGTCCCCACACTGCTGTGGCTAGGAAGCTGAGAGGGCCAGGGCTTGTGGGGCTGTGGAAGGGCTGCCTAGGGAAGGTGAGGGCCAGCAAGAGCTTTCAGGGCTAGCCCCTTTGGTGTGGGATCAGTGGCTGGACGTTTCCGATTTGGGAGCTGGGCTCTGGCTGTGCCGGGAAGGAACGTCCCCACACTGCTGTGGCTAGGAAGCTGAGAGGGCCAGGGCTTGTGGGGCTGTGGAAGGGCTGCCTAGGGAAGGTGAGGGCCAGCAAGAGCTTTCAGGGCTAGCCCCTTTGGTGTGGGAGCAGTGGCTGGATGTTTCCGATTTGGGAGCTGGGCTCTGGCTGTGCCGGGAAGGAACGTCCGCAGAGTACTGCGGCTAGGAAGCTGAGAGGGCCAGGGCTTGTGGGGCTGTGGAAGGGCTGCCTAGGGAAGGTGAGGGCCAGCAAGAGCTTTCAGGGCTAGCCCCTTTCGTGTGGGAGCAGTGGCTGGACGTTTCCGATTTGGGAGGTGGGCTCTGGCTGTGCCGGTAAGGAACGTCCGCAGAGTACTGCGGCTAGGAAGCTCAGAGGGCCAGGGCTTGTGGGGCTGTGGAAGGGCTGCCTAGGGAAGGTGAGGGCCAGCCAGAGCTTTCAGTGCTAGCCCCTTTGGTGTGGGAGCAGTGGCTGGACGTTTCCGATTTGGGAGCTGGGCTCTGGCTGTGCCGGGAAGGAACGTCCGCACACTGCTGTGGCTAGGAAGCTCAGAGGGCCAGGGCTTGTGGGGCTGTGGAAGGGCTGCCTAGGGAAGGTGAGGGCCAGCAAGAGCTTTCAGGGCTAGCCCCTTTGGTGTGGGAGCAGTGGCTGGACGTTTCCGATTTGGGAGCTGGGCTCTGGCTGTGCCGGGAAGGAAGGTCCGCAGAGTACTGCGGCTAGGAAGCTGAGAGGGCCAGGGCTTGTGGGGCTGTGGAAGGGCTGCCTAGGGAAGGTGAGGGCCAGCAAGAGCTTTCAGGGCTAGCCCCTTTCGTGTGGGAGCAGTGGCTGGACGTTTCCGATTTGGGAGCTGGGCTCTGGCTGTGCCGGGAAGGAAGGTCCGCAGAGTACTGCGGCTAGGAAGCTCAGAGGGCCAGGGCTTGTGGGGCTGTGGAAGGGCTGCCTAGGGAAGGTGAGGGCCAGCAAGAGCTTTCAGGGCTAGCCCCTTTCGTGTGGGAGCAGTGGCTGGACGTTTCCGATTTGGGAGCTGGGCTCTGGCTGTGCCGGGAAGGAACGTCCGCAGAGTACTGCGGCTAGGAAGCTGAGAGGGCGAGGGCTTGTGGGGCTGTGGAAGGGCTGCCTAGGGAAGGTGAGGGCCAGCAAGAGCTTTCAGGGCTAGCCCTTTTGGTGTGGGAGCAGTGGCTGGACGTTTCCGATCTGGGAGGTGGGCTCTGGCTGTGCCGGGAGGGAACGTCCGCACACTGCTGTGGCTAGGAAGCTCAGAGGGCCAGGGCTTGTGGGGCTGTGGAAGGGCTGCCTAGGGAAGGTAAGGGCCAGCAAGAGCTTTCAGGGCTAGCCCCTTTGGTGTGGGAGCAGTGGCTGGACGTTTCCGATTTGGGAGCTGGGCTCTGGCTGTGCCGGGAAGGAACGTCCGCACACTGCTGTGGCTAGGAAGCTGAGAGGGCCAGGGCTTGTGGGGCTGTGGAAGGGCTGCCTAGGGAAGGTGAGGGCCAGCAAGAGCTTTCAGGGCTAGCCCCTTTTGTGTGGGAGCAGTGGCTGGACGTTTCCGATTTGGGAGCTGGGCTCTGGCTGTGCTGAGAAGGAACGTCCACACACTTCTATCGGTAGGAAGCTGAGAGGGCCAGGGCTTGTGGGGCTGTGGAAGGGCTGCCTAGGGAAGGTGAGGGCCAGCCAGAGCTTTCAGGGCTAGCCCCTTTGGTGTGGGAGCAGTGGCTGGACGTTTCCGATTTGGGAGGTGGGCTCTGGCTGTGCCGGGAAGGAACGTCCGCAGAGTACTGCGGCTAGGAAGCTGAGAGGGCCAGGGCTTGTGGGGCTGTGGAAGGGCTGCCTTGGAAGGTGAGGGCCAGGAAGAGCTTTCAGTGCTAGCCCCTTTGGTGTGGGAGCAGTGGCTGGACGTTTCCGATTTGGGAGCTGGGCTCTGGCTGTGCCGGGAAGGAACGTCCGCACACTTCTGTCGCTAGGAAGCTGAGAGGGCCAGTGCTTGTGGGGCTGTGGAAGGGCTGCCTAGGGAAGGTGAGGGCCAGCAAGAGCTTTCAGGGCTAGCCCCTTTGGTGTGGGAGCAGTGGCTGGACGTTTCCGATTTGGGAGCTGGGCTCTGGCTGTGCCGGGAAGGAACGTCCGCAGAGTACTGCGGCTAGGAAGCTGAGAGGGCCAGGGCTTGTGGGGCTGTGGAAGGGCTGCCTAGGGAAGGGGATGGCCAGCAAGAGCTTTCAGGGCTAGCCCCTTTCGTGTGGGAGCAGTGGCTGGACGTTTCCGATTTGGGAGCTGGGTTCTGGCTGTGCTGAGAAGGAACGTCCGCAGAGTACTGCGGCTAGGAAGCTCAGAGGGCCAGGGCTTGTGGGGCTGTGGAAGGGCTGCCTAGGGAAGGTGAGGGCCAGCAAGAGCTTTCAGGGCTAGCCCCTTTCGTGTGGGAGCAGTGGCTGGACGTTTGAAATTTGGGAGCTGGGCTCTGGCTGTGCCGAGAAGGAACGTCCCCACACTGCTGTGGCTAGGAAGCTGAGAGGGCGAGGGCTTGTGGGGCTGTGGAAGGGCTGCCTAGGGGAGGTGAGGGCCAGCAAGAGCTTTCAGGGCTAGCCCTTTTGGTGTGGGAGCAGTGGCTGGACGTTTCCGATCTGGGAGGTGGGCTCTGGCTGTGCCGGGAGGGAACGTCCGCACACTGCTGTGGCTAGGAAGCTCAGAGGGCCAGGGCTTGTGGGGCTGTGGAAGGGGTGCCTAGGGAAGGTGAGGGCCAGCAAGAGCTTTCAGGGCTAGCCCCTTTCGTGTGGGATCAGTGGCTGGACGTTTCCGATTTGGGAGCTGGGCTCTGGCTGTGCCGGGAAGGAACGTCCCCACACTGCTGTGGCTAGGAAGCTGAGAGGGCCAGGGCTTGTGGGGCTGTGGAAGGGCTGCCTAGGGAAGGTGAGGGCCAGCAAGAGCTTTCAGGGCTAGCCCCTTTGGTGTGGGAGCAGTGGCTGGATGTTTCCGATTTGGGAGCTGGGCTCTGGCTGTGCCGGGAAGGAACGTCCGCAGAGTACTGCGGCTAGGAAGCTGAGAGGGCCAGGGCTTGTGGGGCTGTGGAAGGGCTGCCTAGGGAAGGTGAGGGCCAGCAAGAGCTTTCAGGGCTAGCCCCTTTCGTGTGGGAACAGTGGCTGGACGTTTCCGATTTGGGAGGTGGGCTCTGGCTGTGCCGGTAAGGAACGTCCGCAGAGTACTGCGGCTAGGAAGCTCAGAGGGCCAGGGCTTGTGGGGCTGTGGAAGGGCTGCCTAGGGAAGGTGAGGGCCAGCCAGAGCTTTCAGTGCTAGCCCCTTTGGTGTGGGAGCAGTGGCTGGACGTTTCCGATTTGGGAGCTGGGCTCTGGCTGTGCCGGGAAGGAACGTCCGCACACTGCTGTGGCTAGGAAGCTCAGAGGGCCAGGGCTTGTGGGGCTGTGGAAGGGCTGCCTAGGGAAGGTGAGGGCCAGCAAGAGCTTTCAGGGCTAGCCCCTTTCGTGTGGGAGCAGTGGCTGGACGTTTCCGATTTGGGAGCTGGGCTCTGGCTGTGCCGGGAAGGAAGGTCCGCAGAGTACTGCGGCTAGGAAGCTCAGAGGGCCAGGGCTTGTGGGGCTGTGGAAGGGCTGCCTAGGGAAGGTGAGGGCCAGCAAGAGCTTTCAGGGCTAGCCCCTTTCGTGTGGGAGCAGTGGCTGGACGTTTCCGATTTGGGAGCTGGGCTCTGGCTGTGCCGGGAAGGAAGGTCCGCAGAGTACTGCGGCTAGGAAGCTCAGAGGGCCAGGGCTTGTGGGGCTGTGGAAGGGCTGCCTAGGGAAGGTGAGGGCCAGCAAGAGCTTTCAGGGCTAGCCCCTTTCGTGTGGGAGCAGTGGCTGGACGTTTCCGATTTGGGAGCTGGGCTCTGGCTGTGCCGGGAAGGAACGTCCGCAGAGTACTGCGGCTAGGAAGCTGAGAGGGCGAGGGCTTGTGGGGCTGTGGAAGGGCTGCCTAGGGAAGGTGAGGGCCAGCAAGAGCTTTCAGGGCTAGCCCTTTTGGTGTGGGAGCAGTGGCTGGACGTTTCCGATCTGGGAGGTGGGCTCTGGCTGTGCCGGGAGGGAACGTCCGCACACTGCTGTGGCTAGGAAGCTCAGAGGGCCAGGGCTTGTGGGGCTGTGGAAGGGCTGCCTAGGGAAGGTAAGGGCCAGCAAGAGCTTTCAGGGCTAGCCCCTTTCGTGTGGGAGCAGTGGCTGGACGTTTCCAATTTGGGAGCTGGGCTCTGGCTGTGCCGAGAAGGAACGTCCCCACACTTCTGTCGCTAGGAAGGTAGGGCCAGTGCTTGTGGGGCTGTGGAAGGGCTGCCTAGGGAAGGTAAGGGCCAGCAAGAGCTTTCAGTGCTAGCCGCTTTGGTGTGGGAGCAGTGGCTGGACGTTTCCGATTTGGGAGCTGGGCTCTGGCTGTGCCGGGAAGGAACGTCCGCACACTGCTGTGGCTAGGAAGCTGAGAGGGCCAGGGCTTGTGGGGCTGTGGAAGGGCTGCCTAGGGAAGGTGAGGGCCAGCAAGAGCTTTCAGGGCTAGCCCCTTTGGTGTGGGATCAGTGGCTGGACGTTTCCGATTTGGGAGCTGGGCTCTGGCTGTGCCGGGAAGGAACGTCCCCACACTGCTGTGGCTAGGAAGCTCAGAGGGCCAGGGCTTGTGGGGCTGTGGAAGGGCTGCCTAGGGAAGGTGAGGGCCAGCAAGAGCTTTCAGGGCTAGCCCCTTTGGTGTGGGAGCAGTGGCTGGACGTTTCCGATTTGGGAGCTGGGCTCTGGCTGTGCCGGGAAGGAACGTCCCCACACTGCTGTGGCTAGGAAGCTGAGAGGGCCAGGGCTTGTGGGGCTGTGGAAGGGCTGCCTAGGGAAGGTGAGGGCCAGCAAGAGCTTTCAGGGCTAGCCCCTTTGGTGTGGGAGCAGTGGCTGGATGTTTCCGATTTGGGAGCTGGGCTCTGGCTGTGCCGGGAAGGAACGTCCGCAGAGTACTGCGGCTAGCAAGCTGAGAGGGCCAGGGCTTGTGGGGCTGTGGAAGGGCTGCCTAGGGAAGGTGAGGGCCAGCCAGAGCTTTCAGTGCTAGCCCCTTTGGTGTGGGAGCAGTGGCTGGACGTTTCCGATTTGGGAGCTGGGCTCTGGCTGTGCCGGGAAGGAACGTCCGCACACTGCTGTGGCTAGGAAGCTCAGAGGGCCAGGGCTTGTGGGGCTGTGGAAGGGCTGCCTAGGGAAGGTGAGGGCCAGCCAGAGCTTTCAGGGCTAGCCCCTTTGGTGTGGGAGCAGTGGCTGGACGTTTCCGATTTGGGAGCTGGGCTCTGGCTGTGCCGGGAAGGAAGGTCCGCAGAGTACTGCGGCTAGGAAGCTGAGAGGGCCAGGGCTTGTGGGGCTGTGGAAGGGCTGCCTAGGAAGGTGAGGGCCAGCAAGAGCTTTCAGGGCTAGCCCCTTTCGTGTGGGAGCAGTGGCTGGACGTTTCCGATTTGGGAGCTGGGCTCTGGCTGTGCCGGGAAGGAAGGTCCGCAGAGTACTGCGGCTAGGAAGCTCAGAGGGCCAGGGCTTGTGGGGCTGTGGAAGGGCTGCCTAGGGAAGGTGAGGGCCAGCAAGAGCTTTCAGGGCTAGCCCCTTTCGTGTGGGAGCAGTGGCTGGACGTTTCCGATTTGGGAGCTGGGCTCTGGCTGTGCCGGGAAGGAACGTCCGCAGAGTACTGCGGCTAGGAAGCTGAGAGGGCCAGGGCTTGTGGGGCTGTGGAAGGGCTGCCTAGGGAAGGTGAGGGCCAGCAAGAGCTTTCAGGGCTAGCCCTTTTGGTGTGGGAGCAGTGGCTGGACGTTTCCGATCTGGGAGGTGGGCTCTGGCTGTGCCGGGAGGGAACGTCCGCACACTGCTGTGGCTAGGAAGCTGAGAGGGCCAGGGCTTGTGGGGCTGTGGAAGGGCTGCCTAGGGAAGGTGAGGGCCAGCAAGAGCTTTCAGGGCTAGCCCCTTTCATGTGGGAGCAGTGGCTGGACGTTTCCAATTTGGGAGCTGGGCTCTGGTTGTGTTGAGAAGGAACGTCCCCACACTTCTGTCGCTAGGAAGGTAGGGCCAGTGCTTGTGGGGCTGTGGAAGGGCTGCCTAGGGAAGGTAAGGGCCAGCAAGAGCTTTCAGTGCTAGCCCCTTTGGTGTGGGAGCAGTGGCTGGACGTTTCCGATTTGGGAGCTGGGCTCTGGCTGTGCTCAGAAGGAACGTCCGCACACTGCTGTGGCTAGGAAGCTGAGAGGGCCAGGGCTTGTGGGGCTGTGGAAGGGCTGCCTAGGGAAGGTGAGGGCCAGCAAGAGCTTTCAGGGCTAGCCCCTTTCGTGTGGGAGCAGTGGCTGGACGTTTCCGATTTGGGAGCTGGGCTCTGGCTGTGCCGGGAAGGAACGTCCGCAGAGTACTGCGGCTAGGAAGCTGAGAGGGCCAGGGCTTGTGGGGCTGTGGAAGGGCTGCCTAGGAAGGTGAGGGCCAGGAAGAGCTTTCAGTGCTAGCCCCTTTGGTGTGGGAGCAGTGGCTGGACGTTTCCGATTTGGGAGCTGGGCTCTGGCTGTGCCGGGAAGGAACGTCCGCACACTTCTGTCGCTAGGAAGCTGAGAGGGCCAGGGCTTGTGGGGCTGTGGAAGGGGTGCCTAGGGAAGGTGAGGGCCAGCAAGAGCTTTCAGGACTAGCCCCTTTCGTGTGGGAGCAGGGGCTGGACGTTTCCGATTTGGGAGCTGGGCTCTGGCTGTGCTGAGAAGGAACGTCCCCACACTGCTGTGGCTAGGAAGCTCAGAGGGCCAGGGCTTGTGGGGCTGTGGAAGGGCTGCCTAGGGAAGGTGAGGGCCAGCAAGAGCTTTCAGGGCTAGCCCCTTTCGTGTGGGAGCAGTGGCTGGACGTTTCCGATTTGGGAGCTGGGCTCTGGCTGTGCCGGGAAGGAACGTCCCCACACTGCTGTGGCTAGGAAGCTGAGAGGGCCAGGGCTTGTGGGGCTGTGGAAGGGCTGCCTAGGGAAGGTGAGGGCCAGCAAGAGCTTTCAGGGCTAGCCCCTTTCGTGTGGGAGCAGTGGCTGGACGTTTCCGATTTGGGAGCTGGGCTCTGGCTGTGCCGGGAAGGAACGTCCGCAGAGTACTGCGGCTAGGAAGCTGAGAGGGCCAGGGCTTGTGGGGCTGTGGAAGGGCTGCCTAGGGAAGGTGAGGGCCAGCAAGAGCTTTCAGGGCTAGCCCCTTTCGTGTGGGAGCAGTGGCTGGACGTTTCCGATTTGGGAGGTGGGCTCTGGCTGTGCCGGTAAGGAACGTCCGCAGAGTACTGCGGCTAGGAAGCTCAGAGGGCCAGGGCTTGTGGGGCTGTGGAAGGGCTGCCTAGGGAAGGTGAGGGCCAGCCAGAGCTTTCAGTGCTAGCCCCTTTGGTGTGGGAGCAGTGGCTGGACGTTTCCGATTTGGGAGCTGGGCTCTGGCTGTGCCGGGAAGGAACGTCCGCACACTGCTGTGGCTAGGAAGCTCAGAGGGCCAGGGCTTGTGGGGCTGTGGAAGGGCTGCCTAGGGAAGGTGAGGGCCAGCCAGAGCTTTCAGGGCTAGCCCCTTTGGTGTGGGAGCAGTGGCTGGACGTTTCCGATTTGGGAGCTGGGCTCTGGCTGTGCCGGGAAGGAAGGTCCGCAGAGTACTGCGGCTAGGAAGCTGAGAGGGCCAGGGCTTGTGGGGCTGTGGAAGGGCTGCCTAGGAAGGTGAGGGCCAGCAAGAGCTTTCAGGGCTAGCCCCTTTCGTGTGGGAGCAGTGGCTGGACGTTTCCGATTTGGGAGCTGGGCTCTGGCTGTGCCGGGAAGGAAGGTCCGCAGAGTACTGCGGCTAGGAAGCTCAGAGGGCCAGGGCTTGTGGGGCTGTGGAAGGGCTGCCTAGGGAAGGTGAGGGCCAGCAAGAGCTTTCAGGGCTAGCCCCTTTGGTGTGGGAGCAGTGGCTGGACGTTTCCGATTTGGGAGCTGGGCTCTGGCTGTGCCGGGAAGGAACGTCCGCACACTGCTGTGGCTAGGAAGCTGAGAGGGCCAGGGCTTGTGGGGCTGTGGAAGGGCTGCCTAGGGAAGGTGAGGGCCAGCAAGAGCTTTCAGGGCTAGCCCCTTTCGTGTGGGAGCAGTGGCTGGACGTTTCCGATTTGGGAGCTGGGCTCTGGCTGTGCCGGGAAGGAACGTCCGCAGAGTACTGCGGCTAGGAAGCTGAGAGGGCCAGGGCTTGTGGGGCTGTGGAAGGGCTGCCTAGGGAAGGTGAGGGCCAGCAAGAGCTTTCAGGGCTAGCCCCTTTGGTGTGGGAGCAGTGGCTGGATGTTTCCGATTTGGGAGCTGGGCTCTGGCTGTGCCGGGAAGGAAGGTCCGCAGAGTACTGCGGCTAGGAAGCTCAGAGGGCCAGGGCTTGTGGGGCTGTGGAAGGGCTGCCTAGGGAAGGTGAGGGCCAGCCAGAGCTTTCAGTGCTAGCCCCTTTGGTGTGGGAGCAGTGGCTGGACGTTTCCAATTTGGGAGCTGGGCTCTGGCTGTGCCGGGAAGGAACGTCCGCACACTGCTGTGGCTAGGAAGCTCAGAGGGCCAGTGCTTGTGGGGCTGTGGAAGGGCTGCCTAGGGAAGGTGAGGGCCAGCCAGAGCTTTCAGGGCTAGCCCCTTTGGTGTGGGAGCAGTGGCTGGACGTTTCCGATTTGGGAGCTGGGCTCTGGCTGTGCCGGGAAGGAAGGTCCGCAGAGTACTGCGGCTAGGAAGCTCAGAGGGCCAGGGCTTGTGGGGCTGTGGAAGGGCTGCCTAGGAAGGTGAGGGCCAGCAAGAGCTTTCAGGGCTAGCCCCTTTCGTGTGGGAGCAGTGGCTGGACGTTTCCGATTTGGGAGCTGGGCTCTGGCTGTGCCGGGAAGGAAGGTCCGCAGAGTACTGCGGCTAGGAAGCTCAGAGGGCCAGGGCTTGTGGGGCTGTGGAAGGGCTGCCTAGGGAAGGTGAGGGCCAGCAAGAGCTTTCAGGGCTAGCCCCTTTCGTGTGGGAGCAGTGGCTGGACGTTTCCGATTTGGGAGGTGGGCTCTGGCTGTGCCGGGAAGGAACGTCCGCAGAGTACTGCGGCTAGGAAGCTGAGAGGGCCAGGGCTTGTGGGGCTGTGGAAGGGCTGCCTAGGGAAGGTGAGGGCCAGCAAGAGCTTTCAGGGCTAGCCCCTTTGGTGTGGGAGCAGTGGCTGGACGTTTCCGATTTGGGAGCTGGGCTCTGGCTGTGCCGGGAAGGAACGTCCGCAGAGTACTGCGGCTAGGAAGCTGAGAGGGCCAGGGCTTGTGGGGCTGTGGAAGGGCTGCCTAGGGAAGGTGAGGGCCAGCAAGAGCTTTCAGGGCTAGCCCCTTTGGTGTGGGAGCAGTGGCTGGACGTTTCCGATTTGGGAGGTGGGCTCTGGCTGTGCCGGGAAGGAAGGTCCGCAGAGTACTGCGGCTAGGAAGCTCAGAGGGCCAGGGCTTGTGGGGCTGTGGAAGGGCTGCCTAGGGAAGGTGAGGGCCAGCAAGAGCTTTCAGTGCTAGCCCCTTTGGTGTGGGAGCAGTGGCTGGACGTTTCCGATTTGGGAGCTGGGCTCTGGCTGTGCCGGGAAGGAACGTCCGCACACTGCTGTGGCTAGGAAGCTCAGAGGGCCAGTGCTTGTGGGGCTGTGGAAGGGCTGCCTAGGGAAGGTGAGGGCCAGCAAGAGCTTTCAGGGCTAGCCCCTTTGGTGTGGGAGCAGTGGCTGGACGTTTCCGATTTGGGAGCTGGGCTCTGGCTGTGCCGGGAAGGAAGGTCCGCAGAGTACTGCGGCTAGGAAGCTGAGAGGGCCAGGGCTTGTGGGGCTGTGGAAGGGCTGCCTAGGAAGGTGAGGGCCAGCAAGAGCTTTCAGGGCTAGCCCCTTTCGTGTGGGAGCAGTGGCTGGACGTTTCCGATTTGGGAGCTGGGCTCTGGCTGTGCCGGGAAGAAAGGTCCGCAGAGTACTGCGGCTAGGAAGCTCAGAGGGCCAGGGCTTGTGGGGCTGTGGAAGGGCTGCCTAGGGAAGGTGAGGGCCAGCAAGAGCTTTCAGGGCTAGCCCCTTTCGTGTGGGAGCAGTGGCTGGACGTTTCCGATTTGGGAGGTGGGCTCTGGCTGTGCCGGGAAGGAACGTCCGCAGAGTACTGCGGCTAGGAAGCTGAGAGGGCCAGGGCTTGTGGGGCTGTGGAAGGGCTGCCTAGGGAAGGTGAGGGCCAGCAAGAGCTTTCAGGGCTAGCCCCTTTCGTGTGGGAGCAGTGGCTGGACGTTTCCGATTTGGGAGCTGGGCTCTGGCTGTGCCGGGAAGGAACGTCCGCAGAGTACTGCGGCTAGGAAGCTGAGAGGGCCAGGGCTTGTGGGGCTGTGGAAGGGCTGCCTAGGGAAGGGGATGGCCAGCAAGAGCTTTCAGGGCTAGCCCCTTTGGTGTGGGAGCAGTGGCTGGACGTTTCCGATCTGGGAGGTGGGCTCTGGCTGTGCCGGGAGGGAACGTCCGCACACTGCTGTGGCTAGGAAGCTCAGAGGGCCAGGGCTTGTGGGGCTGTGGAAGGGCTGCCTAGGGAAGGTGAGGGCCAGCAAGAGCTTTCAGGGCTAGCCCCTTTCGTGTGGGAGCAGTGGCTGGACGTTTCCAATTTGGGAGCTGGGCTCTGGCTGTGCCGGGAAGGAACGTCCCCACACGGCTGTGGCTAGGAAGCTCAGAGGGCCAGGGCTTGTGGGGCTGTGGAAGGGCTGCCTAGGGAAGGTGAGGGCCAGCAAGAGCTTTCAGGGCTAGCCCCTTTGGTGTGGGAGCAGTGGCTGGACGTTTCCGATTTGGGAGCTGGGCTCTGGCTGTGCTGAGAAGGAACGTCCCCACACTTCTGTCGGTAGGAAGCTGAGAGGGCCAGGGCTTGTGGGGCTGTGGAAGGGCTGCCTAGGGAAGGTGAGGGCCAGCAAGAGCTTTCAGGGCTAGCCCCTTTCGTGTGGGAGCAGTGGCTGGACGTTTCCGATTTGGGAGCTGGGCTCTGGCTGTGCCGAGAAGGAACGTCCGCACACTGCTGTGGCTAGGAAGCTGAGAGGGCCAGGGCTTGTGGGGCTGTGGAAGGGCTGCCTAGGGAAGGTGAGGGCCAGCCAGAGCTTTCAGGGCTAGCCCCTTTCGTGTGGGAGCAGTGGCTGGACGTTTCCGATTTGGGAGCTGGGCTCTGGCTGTGCTGAGAAGGAACGTCCGCAGAGTACTGCGGCTAGGAAGCTGAGAGGGCCAGGGCTTGTGGGGCTGTGGAAGGGCTGCCTAGGGAAGGTGAGGGCCAGCAAGAGCTTTCAGGGCTAGCCCCTTTCGTGTGGGAGCAGTGGCTGGACGTTTCCGATTTGGGAGCTGGGCTCTGGCTGTGCCGGGAAGGAACGTCCGCAGAGTACTGCGGCTAGGAAGCTCAGAGGGCCAGGGCTTGTGGGGCTGTGGAAGGGCTGCCTAGGGAAGGTGAGGGCCAGCAAGAGCTTTCAGGGCTAGCCCCTTTCGTGTGGGAGCAGTGGCTGGACGTTTCCGATTTGGGAGGTGGGCTCTGACTGTGCTCAGAAGGAACGTCCCCACACTGCTGTGGCTAGGAAGCTCAGAGGGCCAGGGCTTGTGGGGCTGTGGAAGGGCTGCCTAGGGAAGGTGAGGGCCAGCAAGAGCTTTCAGGGCTAGCCCCTTTCGTGTGGGAGCAGAGGCTGGACGTTTCCGATTTGGGAGCTGGGCTCTGGCTGTGCCGGGAAGGAACGTCCGCAGAGTACTGCGGCTAGGAAGCTCAGAGGGCCAGGGCTTGTGGGGCTGTGGAAGGGCTGCCTAGGGAAGGTAAGGGCCAGCAAGAGCTTTCAGTGCTAGCCCCTTTGGTGTGGGAGCAGTGGCTGGACGTTTCCGATTTGGGAGCTGGGCTCTGGCTGTGCCGGGAAGGAACGTCCCCACACTTCTGTCGCTAGGAAGCTGAGAGGGCCAGGGCTTGTGGGGCTGTGGAAGGGCTGCCTAGGGAAGGTGAGGGCCAGCAAGAGCTTTCAGGGCTAGCCCCTTTCGTGTGGGAGCAGGCGCTGGACGTTTCCGATTTGGGAGCTGGGCTCTGGCTGTGCCGGGAAGGAACGTCCGCACACTGCTGTGGCTAGGAAGCTGAGAGGGCCAGGGCTTGTGGGGCTGTGGAAGGGCTGCCTAGGGAAGGTGAGGGCCAGCAAGAGCTTTCAGGGCTAGCCCCTTTCATGTGGGAGCAGTGGCTGGACGTTTCCGATTTGGGAGCTGGGCTCTGGCTGTGCCGGGAAGGAAGGTCCGCAGAGTACTGCGGCTAGGAAGCTGAGAGGGCCAGGGCTTGTGGGGCTGTGGAAGGGCTGCCTAGGGAAGGTGAGGGCCAGCAAGAGCTTTCAGGGCTAGCCCCTTTGGTGTGGGAGCAGTGGCTGGACGTTTCCGATTTGGGAGCTGGGCTCTGGCTGTGCCGGGAAGGAAGGTCCGCAGAGTACTGCGGCTAGGAAGCTGAGAGGGCCAGGGCTTGTGGGGCTGTGGAAGGGCTGCCTAGGGAAGGTGAGGGCCAGCAAGAGCTTTCAGGGCTAGCCCCTTTTGTGTGGGAGCAGTGGCTGGACGTTTCCGATTTGGGAGCTGGGCTCTGGCTGGGCTGAGAAGGAACGTCCGCAGAGTACTGTGGCTAGGAAGCTGAGAGGGCCAGGGCTTGTGGGGCTGTGGAAGGGCTGCCTAGGGAAGGTGAGGGCCAGCAAGAGCTTTCAGGGCTAGCCCCTTTCGTGTGGGAGCAGTGGCTGGACGTTTCCGATTTGGGAGCTGGGCTCTGGCTGTGCCGAGAAGGAACGTCCCCACACTGCTATGGCTAGGAAGCTGAGAGGGCCAGGGCTTGTGGGGCTGTGGAAGGGCTGCCTAGGGAAGGTGAGGGCCAGCAAGAGCTTTCAGGGCTAGCCCCTTTCGTGTGGGAGCAGAGGCTGGACGTTTCCGATTTGGGAGCTGGGCTCTGGCTGTGCCGGGAAGGAACGTCCGCAGAGTACTGCGGCTAGGAAGCTGAGAGGGCCAGGGCTTGTGGGGCTGTGGAAGGGCTGCCTAGGGAAGGTGAGGGCCAGCAAGAGCTTTCAGGGCTAGCCCCTTTCGTGTGGGAGCAGTGGCTGGACGTTTCCGATTTGGGAGCTGGGCTCTGGCTGTGCCGGGAAGGAACGTCCCCACACTTCTGTCGCTAGGAAGCTCAGAGGGCCAGTGCTTGTGGGGCTGTGGAAGGGCTGCCTAGGGAAGGTAAGGGCCAGCAAGAGCTTTCAGTGCTAGCCCCTTTCGTGTGGGAGCAGTGGCTGGACGTTTCCGATTTGGGAGCTGGGCTCTGGCTGTGCCGGGAAGGAACGTCCGCACACTGCTGTGGCTAGGAAGCTCAGAGGGCCAGGGCTTGTGGGGCTGTGGAAGGGCTGCCTAGGGAAGGTGAGGGCCAGCAAGAGCTTTCAGGGCTAGCCCCTTTCGTGTGGGAGCAGGCGCTGGACGTTTCCGATTTGGGAGCTGGGCTCTGGCTGTGCCGGGAAGGAACGTCCGCACACTGCTGTGGCTAGGAAGCTCAGAGGGCCAGGGCTTGTGGGGCTGTGGAAGGGCTGCCTAGGGAAGGTGAGGGCCAGCAAGAGCTTTCAGGGCTAGCCCCTTTCGTGTGGGAGCAGTGGCTGGACGTTTCCGATTTGGGAGCTGGGCTCTGGCTGTGCCGGGAAGGAAGGTCCGCAGAGTACTGCGGCTAGGAAGCTGAGAGGGCCAGGGCTTGTGGGGCTGTGGAAGGGCTGCCTAGGGAAGGTGAGGGCCAGCAAGAGCTTTCAGGGCTAGCCCCTTTCGTGTGGGAGCAGTGGCTGGACGTTTCCGATTTGGGAGCTGGGCTCTGGCTGTGCCGGGAAGGAACGTTTCCACACTTCTGCGGCTAGGAAGCTGAGAGGGCCAGGGCTTGTGGGGCTGTGGAAGGGCTGCCTAGGGAAGGTGAGGGCCAGCAAGAGCTTTCAGGGCTAGCCCCTTTGGTGTGGGAGCAGTGGCTGGACGTTTCCGATTTGGGAGCTGGGCTCTGGCTGGGCTGAGAAGGAACGTCCGCAGAGTACTGCGGCTAGGAAGCTCAGAGGGCCAGGGCTTGTGGGGCTGTGGAAGGGCTGCCTAGGGAAGGTGAGGGCCAGCAAGAGCTTTCAGGGCTAGCCCCTTTCGTGTGGGAGCAGTGGCTGGACGTTTCCGATTTGGGAGCTGGGCTCTGGCTGTGCTGAGAAGGAACGTCCGCAGAGTACTGCGGCTAGGAAGCTGAGAGGGCCAGGGCTTGTGGGGCTGTGGAAGGGCTGCCTAGGGAAGGTGAGGGCCAGCAAGAGCTTTCAGGGCTAGCCCCTTTCGTGTGGGAGCAGTGGCTGGACGTTTCCGATTTGGGAGCTGGGCTCTGGCTGTGCCGAGAAGGAACGTCCCCACACTGCTATGGCTAGGAAGCTCAGAGGCACAGGGCTTGTGGGGCTGTGGAAGGGCTGCCTAGGGAAGGTGAGGGCCAGCAAGAGCTTTCAGGGCTAGCCCCTTTCGTGTGGGAGCAGTGGCTGGACGTTTCCGATCTGGGAGCTGGGCTCTGGCTGTGCCGGGAAGGAACGTCCGCAGAGTACTGCGGCTAGGAAGCTGAGAGGGCCAGGGCTTGTGGGGCTGTGGAAGGGCTGCCTAGGGAAGGTGAGGGCCAGCAAGAGCTTTCAGGGCTAGCCCCTTTCGTGTGGGAGCAGTGGCTGGACGTTTCCGATTTGGGAGCTGGGCTCTGGCTGTGCCGGGAAGGAACGTCCGCACACTGCTGTGGCTAGGAAGCTGAGAGGGCCAGGGCTTGTGGGGCTGTGGAAGGGCTGCCTAGGGAAGGTGAGGGCCAGCAAGAGCTTTCAGGGCTAGCCCCTTTGGTGTGGGAGCAGTGGCTGGACGTTTCCGATTTGGGAGCTGGGCTCTGGCTGTGCCGGGAAGGAACGTCCGCAGAGTACTGCGGCTAGGAATCTCAGAGGGCCAGGGCTTGTGGGGCTGTGGAAGGGCTGCCTAGGAAGGTGAGGGCCAGCAAGAGCTTTCAGGGCTAGCCCCTTTCGTGTGGGAGCAGTGGCTGGACGTTTCCGATTTGGGAGCTGGGCTCTGGCTGTGCTGAGAAGGAACGTCCGCACACTGCTGTGGCTAGGAAGCTGAGAGGGCCAGGGCTTGTGGGGCTGTGGAAGGGCTGCCTAGGGAAGGTGAGGGCCAGCAAGAGCTTTCAGGGCTAGCCCCTTTCGTGTGGGAGCAGTGGCTGGACGTTTGAAATTTGGGAGCTGGGCTCTGGCTGTGCCGAGAAGGAACGTCCCCACACTGCTATGGCTAGGAAGCTGAGAGGGCCAGTGCTTGTGGGGCTGTGGAAGGGCTGCCTAGGGAAGGTGAGGGCCAGCAAGAGCTTTCAGGGCTAGCCCCTTTCGTGTGGGAGCAGAGGCTGGACGTTTCCGATTTGGGAGCTGGGCTCTGGCTGTGCCGGGAAGGAACGTCCGCAGAGTACTGCGGCTAGGAAGCTGAGAGGGCCAGGGCTTGTGGGGCTGTGGAAGGGCTGCCTAGGGAAGGTAAGGGCCAGCAAGAGCTTTCAGTGCTAGCCCCTTTGGTGTGGGAGCAGTGGCTGGACGTTTCCGATTTGGGAGCTGGGCTCTGGCTGTGCCGGGAAGGAACGTCCGCACACTGCTGTGGCTAGGAAGCTCAGAGGGCCAGGGCTTGTGGGGCTGTGGAAGGGCTGCCTAGGGAAGGTGAGGGCCAGCAAGAGCTTTCAGGGCTAGCCCCTTTCGTGTGGGAGCAGGCGCTGGACGTTTCCGATTTGGGAGCTGGGCTCTGGCTGTGCCGGGAAGGAACGTCCGCACACTGCTGTGGCTAGGAAGCTGAGAGGGCCAGGGCTTGTGGGGCTGTGGAAGGGCTGCCTAGGGAAGGTGAGGGCCAGCAAGAGCTTTCAGGGCTAGCCCCTTTCATGTGGGAGCAGTGGCTGGACGTTTCCGATTTGGGAGCTGGGCTCTGGCTGTGCCGGGAAGGAAGGTCCGCAGAGTACTGCGGCTAGGAAGCTGAGAGGGCCAGGGCTTGTGGGGCTGTGGAAGGGCTGCCTAGGGAAGGTGAGGGCCAGCAAGAGCTTTCAGGGCTAGCCCCTTTGGTGTGGGAGCAGTGGCTGGACGTTTCCGATTTGGGAGCTGGGCTCTGGCTGTGCCGGGAAGGAAGGTCCGCAGAGTACTGCGGCTAGGAAGCTGAGAGGGCCAGGGCTTGTGGGGCTGTGGAAGGGCTGCCTAGGGAAGGTGAGGGCCAGCAAGAGCTTTCAGGGCTAGCCCCTTTTGTGTGGGAGCAGTGGCTGGACGTTTCCGATTTGGGAGCTGGGCTCTGGCTGGGCTGAGAAGGAAGGTCCGCAGAGTACTGTGGCTAGGAAGCTGAGAGGGCCAGGGCTTGTGGGGCTGTGGAAGGGCTGCCTAGGGAAGGTGAGGGCCAGCAAGAGCTTTCAGGGCTAGCCCCTTTGGTGTGGGAGCAGTGGCTGGACGTTTCCGATTTGGGAGCTGGGCTCTGGCTGTGCTGAGAAGGAACGTCCCCACACTGCTATGGCTAGGAAGCTGAGAGGGCCAGGGCTTGTGGGGCTGTGGAAGGGCTGCCTAGGGAAGGTGAGGGCCAGCAAGAGCTTTCAGGGCTAGCCCCTTTCGTGTGGGAGCAGAGGCTGGACGTTTCCGATTTGGGAGCTGGGCTCTGGCTGTGCCGGGAAGGAACGTCCGCAGAGTACTGCGGCTAGGAAGCTCAGAGGGCCAGGGCTTGTGGGGCTGTGGAAGGGCTGCCTAGGGAAGGTGAGGGCCAGCAAGAGCTTTCAGGGCTAGCCCCTTTCGTGTGGGAGCAGTGGCTGGACGTTTCCGATTTGGGAGCTGGGCTCTGGCTGTGCCGGGAAGGAACGTCCCCACACTTCTGTCGCTAGGAAGCTCAGAGGGCCAGTGCTTGTGGGGCTGTGGAAGGGCTGCCTAGGGAAGGTAAGGGCCAGCAAGAGCTTTCAGTGCTAGCCCCTTTCGTGTGGGAGCAGTGGCTGGACGTTTCCGATTTGGGAGCTGGGCTCTGGCTGTGCTGAGAAGGAACGTCCCCACAGTGCTGTGGCTAGGAAGCTGAGAGGGCCAGGGCTTGTGGGGCTGTGGAAGGGCTGCCTAGGGAAGGTGAGGGCCAGCAAGAGCTTTCAGGGCTAGCCCCTTTCGTGTGGGAGCAGTGGCTGGACGTTTCCGATTTGGGAGCTGGGCTCTGGCTGTGCCGGGAAGGACCGTCCGCAGAGTACTGCGGCTAGGAAGCTGAGAGGGCCAGGGCTTGTGGGGCTGTGGAAGGGCTGCCTAGGGAAGGTGAGGGCCAGCAAGAGCTTTCAGGGCTAGCCCCTTTCGTGTGGGAGCAGTGGCTGGACGTTTCCGATTTGGGAGCTGGGCTCTGGCTGTGCCGGGAAGGAAGGTCCGCAGAGTACTGCGGCTAGGAAGCTCAGAGGGCCAGGGCTTGTGGGGCTGTGGAAGGGCTGCCTAGGGAAGGTGAGGGCCAGCAAGAGCTTTCAGGGCTAGCCCCTTTCGTGTGGGAGCAGTGGCTGGACGTTTCCGATTTGGGAGCTGGGCTCTGGCTGTGCCGAGAAGGAACGTCCCCACACTGCTATGGCTAGGAAGCTGAGAGGGCCAGGGCTTGTGGGGCTGTGGAAGGGCTGCCTAGGGAAGCTGAGGGCCAGCAAGAGCTTTCAGGGCTAGCCCCTTTCGTGTGGGAGCAGTGGCTGGACGTTTCCGATCTGGGAGCTGGGCTCTGGCTGTGCCGGGAAGGAACGTCCGCAGAGTACTGAGGCTAGGAAGCTCAGAGGGCCAGGGCTTGTGGGGCTGTGGAAGGGCTGCCTAGGGAAGGTGAGGGCCAGCAAGAGCTTTCAGGGCTAGCCCCTTTCGTGTGGGAGCAGTGGCTGGACGTTTCCGATTTGGGAGCTGGGCTCTGGCTGTGCCGGGAAGGAAGGTCCGCAGAGTACTGCGGCTAGGAAGCTGAGAGGGCCAGGGCTTGTGGGGCTGTGGAAGGGCTGCCTAGGGAAGGTGAGGGCCAGCAAGAGCTTTCAGGGCTAGCCCCTTTCGTGTGGGAGCAGTGGCTGGACGTTTCCGATTTGGGAGCTGGGCTCTGGCTGTGCCGAGAAGGAACGTCCCCACACTGCTATGGCTAGGAAGCTGAGAGGGCCAGGGCTTGTGGGGCTGTGGAAGGGCTGCCTAGGGAAGGTGAGGGCCAGCAAGAGCTTTCAGGGCTAGCCCCTTTCGTGTGGGAGCAGAGGCTGGACGTTTCCGATTTGGGAGCTGGGCTCTGGCTGTGCCGGGAAGGAACGTCCGCAGAGTACTGCGGCTAGGAAGCTGAGAGGGCCAGGGCTTGTGGGGCTGTGGAAGGGCTGCCTAGGGAAGGTAAGGGCCAGCAAGAGCTTTCAGTGCTAGCCCCTTTGGTGTGGGAGCAGTGGCTGGACGTTTCCGATTTGGGAGCTGGGCTCTGGCTGTGCCGGGAAGGAACGTCCCCACACTTCTGTCGCTAGGAAGCTCAGAGGGCCAGGGCTTGTGGGGCTGTGGAAGGGCTGCCTAGGGAAGGTGAGGGCCAGCAAGAGCTTTCAGGGCTAGCCCCTTTCGTGTGGGAGCAGGCGCTGGACGTTTCCGATTTGGGAGCTGGGCTCTGGCTGTGCCGGGAAGGAACGTCCGCACACTGCTGTGGCTAGGAAGCTGAGAGGGCCAGGGCTTGTGGGGCTGTGGAAGGGCTGCCTAGGGAAGGTGAGGGCCAGCAAGAGCTTTCAGGGCTAGCCCCTTTCATGTGGGAGCAGTGGCTGGACGTTTCCGATTTGGGAGCTGGGCTCTGGCTGTGCCGGGAAGGAAGGTCCGCAGAGTACTGCGGCTAGGAAGCTGAGAGGGCCAGGGCTTGTGGGGCTGTGGAAGGGCTGCCTAGGGAAGGTGAGGGCCAGCAAGAGCTTTCAGGGCTAGCCCCTTTCGTGTGGGAGCAGTGGCTGGACGTTTGAAATTTGGGAGCTGGGCTCTGGCTGTGCCGAGAAGGAACGTCCCCACACTGCTATGGCTAGGAAGCTGAGAGGGCCAGGGCTTGTGGGGCTGTGGAAGGGCTGCCTAGGGAAGGTGAGGGCCAGCAAGAGCTTTCAGGGCTAGCCCCTTTCGTGTGGGAGCAGAGGCTGGACGTTTCCGATTTGGGAGCTGGGCTCTGGCTGTGCCGGGAAGGAACGTCCGCAGAGTACTGCGGCTAGGAAGCTGAGAGGGCCAGGGCTTGTGGGGCTGTGGAAGGGCTGCCTAGGGAAGGTAAGGGCCAGCAAGAGCTTTCAGTGCTAGCCCCTTTGGTGTGGGAGCAGTGGCTGGACGTTTCCGATTTGGGAGCTGGGCTCTGGCTGTGCCGGGAAGGAACGTCCCCACACTTCTGTCGCTAGGAAGCTGAGAGGGCCAGGGCTTGTGGGGCTGTGGAAGGGCTGCCTAGGGAAGGTGAGGGCCAGCAAGAGCTTTCAGGGCTAGCCCCTTTCGTGTGGGAGCAGGCGCTGGACGTTTCCGATTTGGGAGCTGGGCTCTGGCTGTGCCGGGAAGGAACGTCCGCACACTGCTGTGGCTAGGAAGCTGAGAGGGCCAGGGCTTGTGGGGCTGTGGAAGGGCTGCCTAGGGAAGGTGAGGGCCAGCAAGAGCTTTCAGGGCTAGCCCCTTTCATGTGGGAGCAGTGGCTGGACGTTTCCGATTTGGGAGCTGGGCTCTGGCTGTGCCGGGAAGGAAGGTCCGCAGAGTACTGCGGCTAGGAAGCTGAGAGGGCCAGGGCTTGTGGGGCTGTGGAAGGGCTGCCTAGGGAAGGTGAGGGCCAGCAAGAGCTTTCAGGGCTAGCCCCTTTGGTGTGGGAGCAGTGGCTGGACGTTTCCGATTTGGGAGCTGGGCTCTGGCTGTGCCGGGAAGGAAGGTCCGCAGAGTACTGCGGCTAGGAAGCTGAGAGGGCCAGGGCTTGTGGGGCTGTGGAAGGGCTGCCTAGGGAAGGTGAGGGCCAGCAAGAGCTTTCAGGGCTAGCCCCTTTTGTGTGGGAGCAGTGGCTGGACGTTTCCGATTTGGGAGCTGGGCTCTGGCTGGGCTGAGAAGGAACGTCCGCAGAGTACTGTGGCTAGGAAGCTGAGAGGGCCAGGGCTTGTGGGGCTGTGGAAGGGCTGCCTAGGGAAGGTGAGGGCCAGCAAGAGCTTTCAGGGCTAGCCCCTTTCGTGTGGGAGCAGTGGCTGGACGTTTCCGATTTGGGAGCTGGGCTCTGGCTGTGCCGAGAAGGAACGTCCCCACACAGCTATGGCTAGGAAGCTGAGAGGGCCAGGGCTTGTGGGGCTGTGGAAGGGCTGCCTAGGGAAGGTGAGGGCCAGCAAGAGCTTTCAGGGCTAGCCCCTTTCGTGTGGGAGCAGAGGCTGGACGTTTCCGATTTGGGAGCTGGGCTCTGGCTGTGCCGGGAAGGAACGTCCGCAGAGTACTGCGGCTAGGAAGCTCAGAGGGCCAGGGCTTGTGGGGCTGTGGAAGGGCTGCCTAGGGAAGGTGAGGGCCAGCAAGAGCTTTCAGGGCTAGCCCCTTTCGTGTGGGAGCAGTGGCTGGACGTTTCCGATTTGGGAGCTGGGCTCTGGCTGTGCCGGGAAGGAACGTCCCCACACTTCTGTCGCTAGGAAGCTCAGAGGGCCAGTGCTTGTGGGGCTGTGGAAGGGCTGCCTAGGGAAGGTAAGGGCCAGCAAGAGCTTTCAGTGCTAGCCCCTTTCGTGTGGGAGCAGTGGCTGGACGTTTCCGATTTGGGAGCTGGGCTCTGGCTGTGCCGGGAAGGAACGTCCGCACACTGCTGTGGCTAGGAAGCTCAGAGGGCCAGGGCTTGTGGGGCTGTGGAAGGGCTGCCTAGGGAAGGTGAGGGCCAGCAAGAGCTTTCAGGGCTAGCCCCTTTCGTGTGGGAGCAGGCGCTGGACGTTTCCGATTTGGGAGCTGGGCTCTGGCTGTGCCGGGAAGGAACGTCCGCACACTGCTGTGGCTAGGAAGCTCAGAGGGCCAGGGCTTGTGGGGCTGTGGAAGGGCTGCCTAGGGAAGGTGAGGGCCAGCAAGAGCTTTCAGGGCTAGCCCCTTTGGTGTGGGAGCAGTGGCTGGACGTTTCCGATTTGGGAGCTGGGCTCTGGCTGTGCCGGGAAGGAACGTCCGCACACTGCTGTGGCTAGGAAGCTCAGAGGGCCAGGGCTTGTGGGGCTGTGGAAGGGCTGCCTAGGGAAGGTGAGGGCCAGCAAGAGCTTTCAGGGCTAGCCCCTTTGGTGTGGGAGCAGTGGCTGGACGTTTCCGATTTGGGAGCTGGGCTCTGGCTGTGCCGGGAAGGAAGGTCCGCAGTGTACTGCGGCTAGGAAGCTCAGAGGCCAGGGCTTGTGGGGCTGTGGAAGGGCTGCCTAGGGAAGGTGAGGGCCAGCAAGAGCTTTCAGGGCTAGCCCCTTTCGTGTGGGAGCAGTGGCTGGACGTTTCCGATTTGGGAGCTGGGCTCTGGCTGTGCCGGGAAGGAACGTTTCCACACTTCTGCGGCTAGGAAGCTGAGAGGGCCAGGGCTTGTGGGGCTGTGGAAGGGCTGCCTAGGGAAGGTGAGGGCCAGCAAGAGCTTTCAGGGCTAGCCCCTTTGGTGTGGGAGCAGTGGCTGGACGTTTCCGATTTGGGAGCTGGGCTCTGGCTGGGCTGAGAAGGAAGGTCCGCAGAGTACTGCGGCTAGGAAGCTCAGAGGGCCAGGGCTTGTGGGGCTGTGGAAGGGCTGCCTAGGGAAGGTGAGGGCCAGCAAGAGCTTTCAGGGCTAGCCCCTTTCGTGTGGGAGCAGTGGCTGGACGTTTCCGATTTGGGAGGTGGGCTCTGGCTGTGCTGAGAAGGAACGTCCCCACACTGCTGTGGCTAGGAAGCTGAGAGGGCCAGGGCTTGTGGGGCTGTGGAAGGGCTGCCTAGGGAAGGTGAGGGCCAGCAAGAGCTTTCAGGGCTAGCCCCTTTCGTGTGGGAGCAGTGGCTGGACGTTTGAAATTTGGGAGCTGGGCTCTGGCTGTGCCGAGAAGGAACGTCCCCACACTGCTATGGCTAGGAAGCTGAGAGGGCCAGGGCTTGTGGGGCTGTGGAAGGGCTGCCTAGGGAAGGTGAGGGCCAGCAAGAGCTTTCAGGGCTAGCCCCTTTCGTGTGGGAGCAGAGGCTGGACGTTTCCGATTTGGGAGCTGGGCTCTGGCTGTGCCGGGAAGGAACGTCCGCAGAGTACTGCGGCTAGGAAGCTGAGAGGGCCAGGGCTTGTGGGGCTGTGGAAGGGCTGCCTAGGGAAGGTAAGGGCCAGCAAGAGCTTTCAGTGCTAGCCCCTTTGGTGTGGGAGCAGTGGCTGGACGTTTCCGATTTGGGAGCTGGGCTCTGGCTGTGCCGGGAAGGAACGTCCCCACACTTCTGTCGCTAGGAAGCTCAGAGGGCCAGGGCTTGTGGGGCTGTGGAAGGGCTGCCTAGGGAAGGTGAGGGCCAGCAAGAGCTTTCAGGGCTAGCCCCTTTCGTGTGGGAGCAGGCGCTGGACGTTTCCGATTTGGGAGCTGGGCTCTGGCTGTGCCGGGAAGGAACGTCCGCACACTGCTGTGGCTAGGAAGCTGAGAGGGCCAGGGCTTGTGGGGCTGTGGAAGGGCTGCCTAGGGAAGGTGAGGGCCAGCAAGAGCTTTCAGGGCTAGCCCCTTTCATGTGGGAGCAGTGGCTGGACGTTTCCGATTTGGGAGCTGGGCTCTGGCTGTGCCGGGAAGGAAGGTCCGCAGAGTACTGCGGCTAGGAAGCTGAGAGGGCCAGGGCTTGTGGGGCTGTGGAAGGGCTGCCTAGGGAAGGTGAGGGCCAGCAAGAGCTTTCAGGGCTAGCCCCTTTCGTGTGGGAGCAGAGGCTGGACGTTTCCGATTTGGGAGCTGGGCTCTGGCTGTGCCGGGAAGGAACGTCCGCAGAGTACTGCGGCTAGGAAGCTCAGAGGGCCAGGGCTTGTGGGGCTGTGGAAGGGCTGCCTAGGGAAGGTGAGGGCCAGCAAGAGCTTTCAGGGCTAGCCCCTTTCGTGTGGGAGCAGTGGCTGGACGTTTCCGATTTGGGAGCTGGGCTCTGGCTGTGCCGGGAAGGAACGTCCCCACACTTCTGTCGCTAGGAAGCTCAGAGGGCCAGTGCTTGTGGGGCTGTGGAAGGGCTGCCTAGGGAAGGTAAGGGCCAGCAAGAGCTTTCAGTGCTAGCCCCTTTCGTGTGGGAGCAGTGGCTGGACGTTTCCGATTTGGGAGCTGGGCTCTGGCTGTGCCGGGAAGGAACGTCCGCACACTGCTGTGGCTAGGAAGCTCAGAGGGCCAGGGCTTGTGGGGCTGTGGAAGGGCTGCCTAGGGAAGGTGAGGGCCAGCAAGAGCTTTCAGGGCTAGCCCCTTTCGTGTGGGAGCAGGCGCTGGACGTTTCCGATTTGGGAGCTGGGCTCTGGCTGTGCCGGGAAGGAACGTCCGCACACTGCTGTGGCTAGGAAGCTCAGAGGGCCAGGGCTTGTGGGGCTGTGGAAGGGCTGCCTAGGGAAGGTGAGGGCCAGCAAGAGCTTTCAGGGCTAGCCCCTTTCGTGTGGGAGCAGTGGCTGGACGTTTCCGATTTGGGAGCTGGGCTCTGGCTGTGCCGGGAAGGAAGGTCCGCAGTGTACTGCGGCTAGGAAGCTGAGAGGGCCAGGGCTTGTGGGGCTGTGGAAGGGCTGCCTAGGGAAGGTGAGGGCCAGCAAGAGCTTTCAGGGCTAGCCCCTTTCGTGTGGGAGCAGTGGCTGGACGTTTCCGATTTGGGAGCTGGGCTCTGGCTGTGCCGGGAAGGAACGTTTCCACACTTCTGCGGCTAGGAAGCTGAGAGGGCCAGGGCTTGTGGGGCTGTGGAAGGGCTGCCTAGGGAAGGTGAGGGCCAGCAAGAGCTTTCAGGGCTAGCCCCTTTCGTGTGGGAGCAGTGGCTGGACGTTTCCGATTTGGGAGCTGGGCTCTGGCTGGGCTGAGAAGGAACGTCCGCAGAGTACTGCGGCTAGGAAGCTGAGAGGGCCAGGGCTTGTGGGGCTGTGGAAGGGCTGCCTAGGGAAGGTGAGGGCCAGCAAGAGCTTTCAGGGCTAGCCCCTTTCGTGTGGGAGCAGTGGCTGGACGTTTCCGATTTGGGAGGTGGGCTCTGGCTGTGCTGAGAAGGAACGTCCCCACACTGCTGTGGCTAGGAAGCTGAGAGGGCCAGGGCTTGTGGGGCTGTGGAAGGGCTGCCTAGGGAAGGTGAGGGCCAGCAAGAGCTTTCAGGGCTAGCCCCTTTCGTGTGGGAGCAGTGGCTGGACGTTTGAAATTTGGGAGCTGGGCTCTGGCTGTGCCGAGAAGGAACGTCCCCACACTGCTATGGCTAGGAAGCTGAGAGGGCCAGGGCTTGTGGGGCTGTGGAAGGGCTGCCTAGGGAAGGTGAGGGCCAGCAAGAGCTTTCAGGGCTAGCCCCTTTCGTGTGGGAGCAGAGGCTGGACGTTTCCGATTTGGGAGCTGGGCTCTGGCTGTGCCGGGAAGGAACGTCCGCAGAGTACTGCGGCTAGGAAGCTGAGAGGGCCAGGGCTTGTGGGGCTGTGGAAGGGCTGCCTAGGGAAGGTAAGGGCCAGCAAGAGCTTTCAGTGCTAGCCCCTTTGGTGTGGGAGCAGTGGCTGGACGTTTCCGATTTGGGAGCTGGGCTCTGGCTGTGCCGGGAAGGAACGTCCCCACACTTCTGTCGCTAGGAAGCTCAGAGGGCCAGGGCTTGTGGGGCTGTGGAAGGGCTGCCTAGGGAAGGTGAGGGCCAGCAAGAGCTTTCAGGGCTAGCCCCTTTCGTGTGGGAGCAGGCGCTGGACGTTTCCGATTTGGGAGCTGGGCTCTGGCTGTGCCGGGAAGGAACGTCCGCACACTGCTGTGGCTAGGAAGCTGAGAGGGCCAGGGCTTGTGGGGCTGTGGAAGGGCTGCCTAGGGAAGGTGAGGGCCAGCAAGAGCTTTCAGGGCTAGCCCCTTTCATGTGGGAGCAGTGGCTGGACGTTTCCGATTTGGGAGCTGGGCTCTGGCTGTGCCGGGAAGGAAGGTCCGCAGAGTACTGCGGCTAGGAAGCTGAGAGGGCCAGGGCTTGTGGGGCTGTGGAAGGGCTGCCTAGGGAAGGTGAGGGCCAGCAAGAGCTTTCAGGGCTAGCCCCTTTCGTGTGGGAGCAGAGGCTGGACGTTTCCGATTTGGGAGCTGGGCTCTGGCTGTGCCGGGAAGGAACGTCCGCAGAGTACTGCGGCTAGGAAGCTGAGAGGGCCAGGGCTTGTGGGGCTGTGGAAGGGCTGCCTAGGGAAGGTGAGGGCCAGCAAGAGCTTTCAGGGCTAGCCCCTTTCGTGTGGGAGCAGTGGCTGGACGTTTCCGATTTGGGAGCTGGGCTCTGGCTGTGCCGGGAAGGAACGTCCCCACACTTCTGTCGCTAGGAAGCTCAGAGGGCCAGTGCTTGTGGGGCTGTGGAAGGGCTGCCTAGGGAAGGTAAGGGCCAGCAAGAGCTTTCAGTGCTAGCCCCTTTGGTGTGGGAGCAGTGGCTGGACGTTTCCGATTTGGGAGCTGGGCTCTGGCTGTGCCGGGAAGGAACGTCCGCACACTGCTGTGGCTAGGAAGCTCAGAGGGCCAGGGCTTGTGGGGCTGTGGAAGGGCTGCCTAGGGAAGGTGAGGGCCAGCAAGAGCTTTCAGGGCTAGCCCCTTTCGTGTGGGAGCAGGCGCTGGACGTTTCCGATTTGGGAGCTGGGCTCTGGCTGTGCCGGGAAGGAACGTCCGCACACTGCTGTGGCTAGGAAGCTCAGAGGGCCAGGGCTTGTGGGGCTGTGGAAGGGCTGCCTAGGGAAGGTGAGGGCCAGCAAGAGCTTTCAGGGCTAGCCCCTTTCGTGTGGGAGCAGTGGCTGGACGTTTCCGATTTGGGAGCTGGGCTCTGGCTGTGCCGGGAAGGAAGGTCCGCAGTGTACTGCGGCTAGGAAGCTCAGAGGGCCAGGGCTTGTGGGGCTGTGGAAGGGCTGCCTAGGGAAGGTGAGGGCCAGCAAGAGCTTTCAGGGCTAGCCCCTTTCGTGTGGGAGCAGTGGCTGGACGTTTCCGATTTGGGAGCTGGGCTCTGGCTGTGCCGGGAAGGAACGTTTCCACACTTCTGCGGCTAGGAAGCTGAGAGGGCCAGGGCTTGTGGGGCTGTGGAAGGGCTGCCTAGGGAAGGTGAGGGCCAGCAAGAGCTTTCAGGGCTAGCCCCTTTCGTGTGGGAGCAGTGGCTGGACGTTTCCGATTTGGGAGCTGGGCTCTGGCTGGGCTGAGAAGGAACGTCCGCAGAGTACTGCGGCTAGGAAGCTCAGAGGGCCAGGGCTTGTGGGGCTGTGGAAGGGCTGCCTAGGGAAGGTGAGGGCCAGCAAGAGCTTTCAGGGCTAGCCCCTTTCGTGTGGGAGCAGTGGCTGGACGTTTCCGATTTGGGAGGTGGGCTCTGGCTGTGCTGAGAAGGAACGTCCCCACACTGCTGTGGCTAGGAAGCTGAGAGGGCCAGGGCTTGTGGGGCTGTGGAAGGGCTGCCTAGGGAAGGTGAGGGCCAGCAAGAGCTTTCAGGGCTAGCCCCTTTCGTGTGGGAGCAGTGGCTGGACGTTTGAAATTTGGGAGCTGGGCTCTGGCTGTGCCGAGAAGGAACGTCCCCACACTGCTATGGCTAGGAAGCTGAGAGGGCCAGGGCTTGTGGGGCTGTGGAAGGGCTGCCTAGGGAAGGTGAGGGCCAGCAAGAGCTTTCAGGGCTAGCCCCTTTCGTGTGGGAGCAGAGGCTGGACGTTTCCGATTTGGGAGCTGGGCTCTGGCTGTGCCGGGAAGGAACGTCCGCAGAGTACTGCGGCTAGGAAGCTCAGAGGGCCAGGGCTTGTGGGGCTGTGGAAGGGCTGCCTAGGGAAGGTGAGCGCCAGCAAGAGCTTTCAGGGCTAGCCCCTTTCGTGTGGGAGCAGTGGCTGGACGTTTCCGATTTGGGAGCTGGGCTCTGGCTGTGCCGGGAAGGAACGTCCCCACACTTCTGTCGCTAGGAAGCTCAGAGGGCCAGTGCTTGTGGGGCTGTGGAAGGGCTGCCTAGGGAAGGTAAGGGCCAGCAAGAGCTTTCAGTGCTAGCCCCTTTCGTGTGGGAGCAGTGGCTGGACGTTTCCGATTTGGGAGCTGGGCTCTGGCTGTGCCGGGAAGGAACGTCCGCACACTGCTGTGGCTAGGAAGCTCAGAGGGCCAGGGCTTGTGGGGCTGTGGAAGGGCTGCCTAGGGAAGGTGAGGGCCAGCAAGAGCTTTCAGGGCTAGCCCCTTTCGTGTGGGAGCAGTGGCTGGACGTTTCCGATTTGGGAGCTGGGCTCTGGCTGTGCCGGGAAGGAAGGTCCGCAGTGTACTGCGGCTAGGAAGCTCAGAGGGCCAGGGCTTGTGGGGCTGTGGAAGGGCTGCCTAGGGAAGGTGAGGGCCAGCAAGAGCTTTCAGGGCTAGCCCCTTTCGTGTGGGAGCAGTGGCTGGACGTTTCCGATTTGGGAGCTGGGCTCTGGCTGTGCCGGGAAGGAACGTTTCCACACTTCTGCGGCTAGGAAGCTGAGAGGGCCAGGGCTTGTGGGGCTGTGGAAGGGCTGCCTAGGGAAGGTGAGGGCCAGCAAGAGCTTTCAGGGCTAGCCCCTTTCGTGTGGGAGCAGTGGCTGGACGTTTCCGATTTGGGAGCTGGGCTCTGGCTGGGCTGAGAAGGAACGTCCGCAGAGTACTGCGGCTAGGAAGCTCAGAGGGCCAGGGCTTGTGGGGCTGTGGAAGGGCTGCCTAGGGAAGGTGAGGGCCAGCAAGAGCTTTCAGGGCTAGCCCCTTTCGTGTGGGAGCAGTGGCTGGACGTTTCCGATTTGGGAGGTGGGCTCTGGCTGTGCTGAGAAGGAACGTCCCCACACTGCTGTGGCTAGGAAGCTGAGAGGGCCAGGGCTTGTGGGGCTGTGGAAGGGCTGCCTAGGGAAGGTGAGGGCCAGCAAGAGCTTTCAGGGCTAGCCCCTTTCGTGTGGGAGCAGTGGCTGGACGTTTGAAATTTGGGAGCTGGGCTCTGGCTGTGCCGAGAAGGAACGTCCCCACACTGCTATGGCTAGGAAGCTGAGAGGGCCAGGGCTTGTGGGGCTGTGGAAGGGCTGCCTAGGGAAGGTGAGGGCCAGCAAGAGCTTTCAGGGCTAGCCCCTTTCGTGTGGGAGCAGAGGCTGGACGTTTCCGATTTGGGAGCTGGGCTCTGGCTGTGCCGGGAAGGAACGTCCGCAGAGTACTGCGGCTAGGAAGCTCAGAGGGCCAGGGCTTGTGGGGCTGTGGAAGGGCTGCCTAGGGAAGGTGAGCGCCAGCAAGAGCTTTCAGGGCTAGCCCCTTTCGTGTGGGAGCAGTGGCTGGACGTTTCCGATTTGGGAGCTGGGCTCTGGCTGTGCCGGGAAGGAACGTCCCCACACTTCTGTCGCTAGGAAGCTCAGAGGGCCAGTGCTTGTGGGGCTGTGGAAGGGCTGCCTAGGGAAGGTAAGGGCCAGCAAGAGCTTTCAGTGCTAGCCCCTTTCGTGTGGGAGCAGTGGCTGGACGTTTCCGATTTGGGAGCTGGGCTCTGGCTGTGCCGGGAAGGAACGTCCGCACACTGCTGTGGCTAGGAAGCTCAGAGGGCCAGGGCTTGTGGGGCTGTGGAAGGGCTGCCTAGGGAAGGTGAGGGCCAGCAAGAGCTTTCAGGGCTAGCCCCTTTCGTGTGGGAGCAGGCGCTGGACGTTTCCGATTTGGGAGCTGGGCTCTGGCTGTGCCGGGAAGGAACGTCCGCACACTGCTGTGGCTAGGAAGCTCAGAGGGCCAGGGCTTGTGGGGCTGTGGAAGGGCTGCCTAGGGAAGGTGAGGGCCAGCAAGAGCTTTCAGGGCTAGCCCCTTTCGTGTGGGAGCAGTGGCTGGACGTTTCCGATTTGGGAGCTGGGCTCTGGCTGTGCCGGGAAGGAAGGTCCGCAGTGTACTGCGGCTAGGAAGCTCAGAGGGCCAGGGCTTGTGGGGCTGTGGAAGGGCTGCCTAGGGAAGGTGAGGGCCAGCAAGAGCTTTCAGGGCTAGCCCCTTTCGTGTGGGAGCAGTGGCTGGACGTTTCCGATTTGGGAGCTGGGCTCTGGCTGTGCCGGGAAGGAACGTTTCCACACTTCTGCGGCTAGGAAGCTGAGAGGGCCAGGGCTTGTGGGGCTGTGGAAGGGCTGCCTAGGGAAGGTGAGGGCCAGCAAGAGCTTTCAGGGCTAGCCCCTTTGGTGTGGGAGCAGTGGCTGGACGTTTCCGATTTGGGAGCTGGGCTCTGGCTGGGCTGAGAAGGAACGTCCGCAGAGTACTGCGGCTAGGAAGCTCAGAGGGCCAGGGCTTGTGGGGCTGTGGAAGGGCTGCCTAGGGAAGGTGAGGGCCAGCAAGAGCTTTCAGGGCTAGCCCCTTTCGTGTGGGAGCAGTGGCTGGACGTTTCCGATTTGGGAGGTGGGCTCTGGCTGTGCTGAGAAGGAACGTCCCCACACTGCTGTGGCTAGGAAGCTGAGAGGGCCAGGGCTTGTGGGGCTGTGGAAGGGCTGCCTAGGGAAGGTGAGGGCCAGCAAGAGCTTTCAGGGCTAGCCCCTTTCGTGTGGGAGCAGTGGCTGGACGTTTGAAATTTGGGAGCTGGGCTCTGGCTGTGCCGAGAAGGAACGTCCCCACACTGCTATGGCTAGGAAGCTGAGAGGGCCAGGGCTTGTGGGGCTGTGGAAGGGCTGCCTAGGGAAGGTGAGGGCCAGCAAGAGCTTTCAGGGCTAGCCCCTTTCGTGTGGGAGCAGAGGCTGGACGTTTCCGATTTGGGAGCTGGGCTCTGGCTGTGCCGGGAAGGAACGTCCGCAGAGTACTGCGGCTAGGAAGCTGAGAGGGCCAGGGCTTGTGGGGCTGTGGAAGGGCTGCCTAGGGAAGGTAAGGGCCAGCAAGAGCTTTCAGTGCTAGCCCCTTTGGTGTGGGAGCAGTGGCTGGACGTTTCCGATTTGGGAGCTGGGCTCTGGCTGTGCCGGGAAGGAACGTCCCCACACTTCTGTCGCTAGGAAGCTCAGAGGGCCAGGGCTTGTGGGGCTGTGGAAGGGCTGCCTAGGGAAGGTGAGGGCCAGCAAGAGCTTTCAGGGCTAGCCCCTTTCGTGTGGGAGCAGGCGCTGGACGTTTCCGATTTGGGAGCTGGGCTCTGGCTGTGCCGGGAAGGAACGTCCGCACACTGCTGTGGCTAGGAAGCTGAGAGGGCCAGGGCTTGTGGGGCTGTGGAAGGGCTGCCTAGGGAAGGTGAGGGCCAGCAAGAGCTTTCAGGGCTAGCCCCTTTCATGTGGGAGCAGTGGCTGGACGTTTCCGATTTGGGAGCTGGGCTCTGGCTGTGCCGGGAAGGAAGGTCCGCAGAGTACTGCGGCTAGGAAGCTGAGAGGGCCAGGGCTTGTGGGGCTGTGGAAGGGCTGCCTAGGGAAGGTGAGGGCCAGCAAGAGCTTTCAGGGCTAGCCCCTTTGGTGTGGGAGCAGTGGCTGGACGTTTCCGATTTGGGAGCTGGGCTCTGGCTGTGCCGGGAAGGAAGGTCCGCAGAGTACTGCGGCTAGGAAGCTGAGAGGGCCAGGGCTTGTGGGGCTGTGGAAGGGCTGCCTAGGGAAGGTGAGGGCCAGCAAGAGCTTTCAGGGCTAGCCCCTTTTGTGTGGGAGCAGTGGCTGGACGTTTCCGATTTGGGAGCTGGGCTCTGGCTGTGCCGGGAAGGAACGTCCGCAGAGTACTGTGGCTAGGAAGCTGAGAGGGCCAGGGCTTGTGGGGCTGTGGAAGGGCTGCCTAGGGAAGGTGAGGGCCAGCAAGAGCTTTCAGGGCTAGCCCCTTTCGTGTGGGAGCAGTGGCTGGACGTTTCCGATTTGGGAGCTGGGCTCTGGCTGTGCCGAGAAGGAACGTCCCCACACTGCTATGGCTAGGAAGCTGAGAGGGCCAGGGCTTGTGGGGCTGTGGAAGGGCTGCCTAGGGAAGGTGAGGGCCAGCAAGAGCTTTCAGGGCTAGCCCCTTTCGTGTGGGAGCAGAGGCTGGACGTTTCCGATTTGGGAGCTGGGCTCTGGCTGTGCCGGGAAGGAACGTCCGCAGAGTACTGCGGCTAGGAAGCTCAGAGGGCCAGGGCTTGTGGGGCTGTGGAAGGGCTGCCTAGGGAAGGTGAGGGCCAGCAAGAGCTTTCAGGGCTAGCCCCTTTCGTGTGGGAGCAGTGGCTGGACGTTTCCGATTTGGGAGCTGGGCTCTGGCTGTGCCGGGAAGGAACGTCCCCACACTTCTGTCGCTAGGAAGCTCAGAGGGCCAGTGCTTGTGGGGCTGTGGAAGGGCTGCCTAGGGAAGGTAAGGGCCAGCAAGAGCTTTCAGTGCTAGCCCCTTTCGTGTGGGAGCAGTGGCTGGACGTTTCCGATTTGGGAGCTGGGCTCTGGCTGTGCCGGGAAGGAACGTCCGCACACTGCTGTGGCTAGGAAGCTCAGAGGGCCAGGGCTTGTGGGGCTGTGGAAGGGCTGCCTAGGGAAGGTGAGGGCCAGCAAGAGCTTTCAGGGCTAGCCCCTTTCGTGTGGGAGCAGGCGCTGGACGTTTCCGATTTGGGAGCTGGGCTCTGGCTGTGCCGGGAAGGAACGTCCGCACACTGCTGTGGCTAGGAAGCTCAGAGGGCCAGGGCTTGTGGGGCTGTGGAAGGGCTGCCTAGGGAAGGTGAGGGCCAGCAAGAGCTTTCAGGGCTAGCCCCTTTCGTGTGGGAGCAGTGGCTGGACGTTTCCGATTTGGGAGCTGGGCTCTGGCTGTGCCGGGAAGGAAGGTCCGCAGAGTACTGCGGCTAGGAAGCTCAGAGGGCCAGGGCTTGTGGGGCTGTGGAAGGGCTGCCTAGGGAAGGTGAGGGCCAGCAAGAGCTTTCAGGGCTAGCCCCTTTCGTGTGGGAGCAGTGGCTGGACGTTTCCGATTTGGGAGCTGGGCTCTGGCTGTGCCGGGAAGGAACGTTTCCACACTTCTGCGGCTAGGAAGCTGAGAGGGCCAGGGCTTGTGGGGCTGTGGAAGGGCTGCCTAGGGAAGGTGAGGGCCAGCAAGAGCTTTCAGGGCTAGCCCCTTTGGTGTGGGAGCAGTGGCTGGACGTTTCCGATTTGGGAGCTGGGCTCTGGCTGGGCTGAGAAGGAACGTCCGCAGAGTACTGCGGCTAGGAAGCTGAGAGGGCCAGGGCTTGTGGGGCTGTGGAAGGGCTGCCTAGGGAAGGTGAGGGCCAGCAAGAGCTTTCAGGGCTAGCCCCTTTCGTGTGGGAGCAGTGGCTGGACGTTTCCGATTTGGGAGCTGGGCTCTGGCTGTGCCGAGAAGGAACGTCCCCACACTGCTATGGCTAGGAAGCTCAGAGGCACAGGGCTTGTGGGGCTGTGGAAGGGCTGCCTAGGGAAGGTGAGGGCCAGCAAGAGCTTTCAGGGCTAGCCCCTTTCGTGTGGGAGCAGTGGCTGGACGTTTCCGATCTGGGAGCTGGGCTCTGGCTGTGCCGGGAAGGAACGTCCGCAGAGTACTGCGGCTAGGAAGCTGAGAGGGCCAGGGCTTGTGGGGCTGTGGAAGGGCTGCCTAGGGAAGGTGAGGGCCAGCAAGAGCTTTCAGGGCTAGCCCCTTTCGTGTGGGAGCAGTGGCTGGACGTTTCCGATTTGGGAGCTGGGCTCTGGCTGTGCCGGGAAGGAACGTCCGCACACTGCTGTGGCTAGGAAGCTGAGAGGGCCAGGGCTTGTGGGGCTGTGGAAGGGCTGCCTAGGGAAGGTGAGGGCCAGCAAGAGCTTTCAGGGCTAGCCCCTTTGGTGTGGGAGCAGTGGCTGGACGTTTCCGATTTGGGAGCTGGGCTCTGGCTGTGCCGGGAAGGAACGTCCGCAGAGTACTGCGGCTAGGAAGCTGAGAGGGCCAGGGCTTGTGGGGCTGTGGAAGGGCTGCCTAGGAAGGTGAGGGCCAGCAAGAGCTTTCAGGGCTAGCCCCTTTCGTGTGGGAGCAGTGGCTGGACGTTTCCAATTTGGGAGCTGGGCTCTGGCTGTGCTGAGAAGGAACGTCCCCACACTGCTGTGGCTAGGAAGCTGAGAGGGCCAGGGCTTGTGGGGCTGTGGAAGGGCTGCCTAGGGAAGGTGAGGGCCAGCAAGAGCTTTCAGGGCTAGCCCCTTTCGTGTGGGAGCAGTGGCTGGACGTTTGAAATTTGGGAGCTGGGCTCTGGCTGTGCCGAGAAGGACCGTCCCCACACTGCTATGGCTAGGAAGCTGAGAGGGCCAGGGCTTGTGGGGCTGTGGAAGGGCTGCCTAGGGAAGGTGAGGGCCAGCAAGAGCTTTCAGGGCTAGCCCCTTTCGTGTGGGAGCAGAGGCTGGACGTTTCCGATTTGGGAGCTGGGCTCTGGCTGTGCCGGGAAGGAACGTCCGCAGAGTACTGCGGCTAGGAAGCTGAGAGGGCCAGGGCTTGTGGGGCTGTGGAAGGGCTGCCTAGGGAAGGTAAGGGCCAGCAAGAGCTTTCAGTGCTAGCCCCTTTGGTGTGGGAGCAGTGGCTGGACGTTTCCGATTTGGGAGCTGGGCTCTGGCTGTGCCGGGAAGGAACGTCCCCACACTTCTGTCGCTAGGAAGCTCAGAGGGCCAGGGCTTGTGGGGCTGTGGAAGGGCTGCCTAGGGAAGGTGAGGGCCAGCAAGAGCTTTCAGGGCTAGCCCCTTTCGTGTGGGAGCAGGCGCTGGACGTTTCCGATTTGGGAGCTGGGCTCTGGCTGTGCCGGGAAGGAACGTCCGCACACTGCTGTGGCTAGGAAGCTGAGAGGGCCAGGGCTTGTGGGGCTGTGGAAGGGCTGCCTAGGGAAGGTGAGGGCCAGCAAGAGCTTTCAGGGCTAGCCCCTTTCATGTGGGAGCAGTGGCTGGACGTTTCCGATTTGGGAGCTGGGCTCTGGCTGTGCCGGGAAGGAAGGTCCGCAGAGTACTGCGGCTAGGAAGCTGAGAGGGCCAGGGCTTGTGGGGCTGTGGAAGGGCTGCCTAGGGAAGGTGAGGGCCAGCAAGAGCTTTCAGGGCTAGCCCCTTTGGTGTGGGAGCAGTGGCTGGACGTTTCCGATTTGGGAGCTGGGCTCTGGCTGTGCCGGGAAGGAAGGTCCGCAGAGTACTGCGGCTAGGAAGCTGAGAGGGCCAGGGCTTGTGGGGCTGTGGAAGGGCTGCCTAGGGAAGGTGAGGGCCAGCAAGAGCTTTCAGGGCTAGCCCCTTTTGTGTGGGAGCAGTGGCTGGACGTTTCCGATTTGGGAGCTGGGCTCTGGCTGGGCTGAGAAGGAACGTCCGCAGAGTACTGTGGCTAGGAAGCTGAGAGGGCCAGGGCTTGTGGGGCTGTGGAAGGGCTGCCTAGGGAAGGTGAGGGCCAGCAAGAGCTTTCAGGGCTAGCCCCTTTCGTGTGGGAGCAGTGGCTGGACGTTTCCGATTTGGGAGCTGGGCTCTGGCTGTGCCGAGAAGGAACGTCCCCACACTGCTATGGCTAGGAAGCTGAGAGGGCCAGGGCTTGTGGGGCTGTGGAAGGGCTGCCTAGGGAAGGTGAGGGCCAGCAAGAGCTTTCAGGGCTAGCCCCTTTCGTGTGGGAGCAGAGGCTGGACGTTTCCGATTTGGGAGCTGGGCTCTGGCTGTGCCGGGAAGGAACGTCCGCAGAGTACTGCGGCTAGGAAGCTCAGAGGGCCAGGGCTTGTGGGGCTGTGGAAGGGCTGCCTAGGGAAGGTGAGGGCCAGCAAGAGCTTTCAGGGCTAGCCCCTTTCGTGTGGGAGCAGTGGCTGGACGTTTCCGATTTGGGAGCTGGGCTCTGGCTGTGCCGGGAAGGAACGTCCCCACACTTCTGTCGCTAGGAAGCTCAGAGGGCCAGTGCTTGTGGGGCTGTGGAAGGGCTGCCTAGGGAAGGTAAGGGCCAGCAAGAGCTTTCAGTGCTAGCCCCTTTCGTGTGGGAGCAGTGGCTGGACGTTTCCGATTTGGGAGCTGGGCTCTGGCTGTGCCGGGAAGGAACGTCCGCACACTGCTGTGGCTAGGAAGCTCAGAGGGCCAGGGCTTGTGGGGCTGTGGAAGGGCTGCCTAGGGAAGGTGAGGGCCAGCAAGAGCTTTCAGGGCTAGCCCCTTTCGTGTGGGAGCAGGCGCTGGACGTTTCCGATTTGGGAGCTGGGCTCTGGCTGTGCCGGGAAGGAACGTCCGCACACTGCTGTGGCTAGGAAGCTCAGAGGGCCAGGGCTTGTGGGGCTGTGGAAGGGCTGCCTAGGGAAGGTGAGGGCCAGCAAGAGCTTTCAGGGCTAGCCCCTTTCGTGTGGGAGCAGTGGCTGGACGTTTCCGATTTGGGAGCTGGGCTCTGGCTGTGCCGGGAAGGAAGGTCCGCAGAGTACTGCGGCTAGGAAGCTCAGAGGGCCAGGGCTTGTGGGGCTGTGGAAGGGCTGCCTAGGGAAGGTGAGGGCCAGCAAGAGCTTTCAGGGCTAGCCCCTTTCGTGTGGGAGCAGTGGCTGGACGTTTCCGATTTGGGAGCTGGGCTCTGGCTGTGCCGGGAAGGAACGTTTCCACACTTCTGCGGCTAGGAAGCTGAGAGGGCCAGGGCTTGTGGGGCTGTGGAAGGGCTGCCTAGGGAAGGTGAGGGCCAGCAAGGGCTTTCAGGGCTAGCCCCTTTGGTGTGGGAGCAGTGGCTGGACGTTTCCGATTTGGGAGCTGGGCTCTGGCTGGGCTGAGAAGGAACGTCCGCAGAGTACTGCGGCTAGGAAGCTCAGAGGGCCAGGGCTTGTGGGGCTGTGGAAGGGCTGCCTAGGGAAGGTGAGGGCCAGCAAGAGCTTTCAGGGCTAGCCCCTTTCGTGTGGGAGCAGTGGCTGGACGTTTCCGATTTGGGAGCTGGGCTCTGGCTGTGCCGAGAAGGAACGTCCCCACACTGCTATGGCTAGGAAGCTCAGAGGCACAGGGCTTGTGGGGCTGTGGAAGGGCTGCCTAGGGAAGGTGAGGGCCAGCAAGAGCTTTCAGGGCTAGCCCCTTTCGTGTGGGAGCAGTGGCTGGACGTTTCCGATCTGGGAGCTGGGCTCTGGCTGTGCCGGGAAGGAACGTCCGCAGAGTACTGTGGCTAGGAAGCTCAGAGGGCCAGGGCTTGTGGGGCTGTGGAAGGGCTGCCTAGGAAGGTGAGGGCCAGCAAGAGCTTTCAGGGCTAGCCCCTTTGGTGTGGGAGCAGTGGCTGGACGTTTCCGATTTGGGAGCTGGGCTCTGGCTGTGCTGAGAAGAAACGTCCGCAGAGTACTGCGGCTAGGAAGCTGAGAGGGCCAGGGCTTGTGGGGCTGTGGAAGGGCTGCCTAGGGAAGGTGAGGGCCAGCAAGAGCTTTCAGGGCTAGCCCCTTTCGTGTGGGAGCAGTGGCTGGACGTTTGAAATTTGGGAGCTGGGCTCTGGCTGTGCCGAGAAGGAACGTCCCCACACTGCTATGGCTAGGAAGCTGAGAGGGCCAGTGCTTGTGGGGCTGTGGAAGGGCTGCCTAGGGAAGGTGAGGGCCAGCAAGAGCTTTCAGGGCTAGCCCCTTTCGTGTGGGAGCAGTGGCTGGACGTTTCCGATTTGGGAGCTGGGCTCTGGCTGTGCCTGGAAGGAACGTCCCCACACTTCTGTCGCTAGGAAGCTCAGAGGGCCAGTGCTTGTGGGGCTGTGGAAGGGCTGCCTAGGGAAGGTAAGGGCCAGCAAGAGCTTTCAGGGCTAGCCCCTTTGGTGTGGAGCAGTGGCTGGACGTTTCCGATTTGGGAGCTGGGCTCTGGCTGTGCCGGGAAGGAACGTCCGCACACTGCTGTGGCTAGGAAGCTCAGAGGGCCAGGGCTTGTGGGGCTGTGGAAGGGCTGCCTAGGGAAGGTGAGGGCCAGCCAGAGCTTTCAGGGCTAGCCCCTTTCGTGTGGGAGCAGGCGCTGGACGTTTCCGATTTGGGAGCTGGGCTCTGGCTGTGCCGGGAAGGAACGTCCGCACACTGCTGTGGCTAGGAAGCTGAGAGGGCCAGGGCTTGTGGGGCTGTGGAAGGGCTGCCTAGGGAAGGTGAGGGCCAGCAAGAGCTTTCAGGGCTAGCCCCTTTCGTGTGGGAGCAGTGGCTGGACGTTTCCGATTTGGGAGCTGGGCTCTGGCTGTGCCGGGAAGGAAGGTCCGCAGAGTACTGCGGCTAGGAAGCTGAGAGGGCCAGGGCTTGTGGGGCTGTGGAAGGGCTGCCTAGGGAAGGTGAGGGCCAGCAAGAGCTTTCAGGGCTAGCCCCTTTGGTGTGGGAGCAGTGGCTGGACGTTTCCGATTTGGGAGCTGGGCTCTGGCTGTGCCGGGAAGGAAGGTCCGCAGAGTACTGCGGCTAGGAAGCTGAGAGGGCCAGGGCTTGTGGGGCTGTGGAAGGGCTGCCTAGGGAAGGTGAGGGCCAGCAAGAGCTTTCAGGGCTAGCCCCTTTTGTGTGGGAGCAGTGGCTGGACGTTTCCGATTTGGGAGCTGGGCTCTGGCTGGGCTGAGAAGGAACGTCCGCAGAGTACTGTGGCTAGGAAGCTGAGAGGGCCAGGGCTTGTGGGGCTGTGGAAGGGCTGCCTAGGGAAGGTGAGGGCCAGCAAGAGCTTTCAGGGCTAGCCCCTTTCGTGTGGGAGCAGAGGCTGGACGTTTCCGATTTGGGAGCTGGGCTCTGGCTGTGCCGGGAAGGAACGTCCGCAGAGTACTGCGGCTAGGAAGCTCAGAGGGCCAGGGCTTGTGGGGCTGTGGAAGGGCTGCCTAGGGAAGGTGAGGGCCAGCAAGAGCTTTCAGGGCTAGCCCCTTTCGTGTGGGAGCAGTGGCTGGACGTTTCCGATTTGGGAGCTGGGCTCTGGCTGTGCCGGGAAGGAACGTCCCCACACTTCTGTCGCTAGGAAGCTCAGAGGGCCAGTGCTTGTGGGGCTGTGGAAGGGCTGCCTAGGGAAGGTAAGGGCCAGCAAGAGCTTTCAGTGCTAGCCCCTTTCGTGTGGGAGCAGTGGCTGGACGTTTCCGATTTGGGAGCTGGGCTCTGGCTGTGCCGGGAAGGAACGTCCGCACACTGCTGTGGCTAGGAAGCTCAGAGGGCCAGGGCTTGTGGGGCTGTGGAAGGGCTGCCTAGGGAAGGTGAGGGCCAGCAAGAGCTTTCAGGGCTAGCCCCTTTCGTGTGGGAGCAGGCGCTGGACGTTTCCGATTTGGGAGCTGGGCTCTGGCTGTGCCGGGAAGGAACGTCCGCACACTGCTGTGGCTAGGAAGCTGAGAGGGCCAGGGCTTGTGGGGCTGTGGAAGGGCTGCCTAGGGAAGGTGAGGGCCAGCAAGAGCTTTCAGGGCTAGCCCCTTTCGTGTGGGAGCAGTGGCTGGACGTTTCCGATTTGGGAGCTGGGCTCTGGCTGTGCCGGGAAGGAAGGTCCGCAGAGTACTGCGGCTAGGAAGCTCAGAGGGCCAGGGCTTGTGGGGCTGTGGAAGGGCTGCCTAGGGAAGGTGAGGGCCAGCAAGAGCTTTCAGGGCTAGCCCCTTTCGTGTGGGAGCAGTGGCTGGACGTTTCCGATTTGGGAGCTGGGCTCTGGCTGTGCCGGGAAGGAACGTTTCCACACTTCTGCGGCTAGGAAGCTGAGAGGGCCAGGGCTTGTGGGGCTGTGGAAGGGCTGCCTAGGGAAGGTGAGGGCCAGCAAGAGCTTTCAGGGCTAGCCCCTTTCGTGTGGGAGCAGTGGCTGGACGTTTGAAATTTGGGAGCTGGGCTCTGGCTGTGCCGAGAAGGACCGTCCCCACACTGCTATGGCTAGGAAGCTGAGAGGGCCAGGGCTTGTGGGGCTGTGGAAGGGCTGCCTAGGGAAGGTGAGGGCCAGCAAGAGCTTTCAGGGCTAGCCCCTTTCGTGTGGGAGCAGAGGCTGGACGTTTCCGATTTGGGAGCTGGGCTCTGGCTGTGCCGGGAAGGAACGTCCGCAGAGTACTGCGGCTAGGAAGCTGAGAGGGCCAGGGCTTGTGGGGCTGTGGAAGGGCTGCCTAGGGAAGGTAAGGGCCAGCAAGAGCTTTCAGTGCTAGCCCCTTTGGTGTGGGAGCAGTGGCTGGACGTTTCCGATTTGGGAGCTGGGCTCTGGCTGTGCCGGGAAGGAACGTCCCCACACTTCTGTCGCTAGGAAGCTCAGAGGGCCAGGGCTTGTGGGGCTGTGGAAGGGCTGCCTAGGGAAGGTGAGGGCCAGCAAGAGCTTTCAGGGCTAGCCCCTTTCGTGTGGGAGCAGGCGCTGGACGTTTCCGATTTGGGAGCTGGGCTCTGGCTGTGCCGGGAAGGAACGTCCGCACACTGCTGTGGCTAGGAAGCTGAGAGGGCCAGGGCTTGTGGGGCTGTGGAAGGGCTGCCTAGGGAAGGTGAGGGCCAGCAAGAGCTTTCAGGGCTAGCCCCTTTCATGTGGGAGCAGTGGCTGGACGTTTCCGATTTGGGAGCTGGGCTCTGGCTGTGCCGGGAAGGAAGGTCCGCAGAGTACTGCGGCTAGGAAGCTGAGAGGGCCAGGGCTTGTGGGGCTGTGGAAGGGCTGCCTAGGGAAGGTGAGGGCCAGCAAGAGCTTTCAGGGCTAGCCCCTTTGGTGTGGGAGCAGTGGCTGGACGTTTCCGATTTGGGAGCTGGGCTCTGGCTGTGCCGGGAAGGAAGGTCCGCAGAGTACTGCGGCTAGGAAGCTGAGAGGGCCAGGGCTTGTGGGGCTGTGGAAGGGCTGCCTAGGGAAGGTGAGGGCCAGCAAGAGCTTTCAGGGCTAGCCCCTTTTGTGTGGGAGCAGTGGCTGGACGTTTCCGATTTGGGAGCTGGGCTCTGGCTGGGCTGAGAAGGAACGTCCGCAGAGTACTGTGGCTAGGAAGCTCAGAGGGCCAGGGCTTGTGGGGCTGTGGAAGGGCTGCCTAGGGAAGGTGAGGGCCAGCAAGAGCTTTCAGGGCTAGCCCCTTTCGTGTGGGAGCAGTGGCTGGACGTTTCCGATTTGGGAGCTGGGCTCTGGCTGTGCCGGGAAGGAACGTCCCCACACTGCTATGGCTAGGAAGCTGAGAGGGCCAGGGCTTGTGGGGCTGTGGAAGGGCTGCCTAGGGAAGGTGAGGGCCAGCAAGAGCTTTCAGGGCTAGCCCCTTTCGTGTGGGAGCAGAGGCTGGACGTTTCCGATTTGGGAGCTGGGCTCTGGCTGTGCCGGGAAGGAACGTCCGCAGAGTACTGCGGCTAGGAAGCTCAGAGGGCCAGGGCTTGTGGGGCTGTGGAAGGGCTGCCTAGGGAAGGTGAGGGCCAGCAAGAGCTTTCAGGGCTAGCCCCTTTCGTGTGGGAGCAGTGGCTGGACGTTTCCGATTTGGGAGCTGGGCTCTGGCTGTGCCGGGAAGGAACGTCCCCACACTTCTGTCGCTAGGAAGCTCAGAGGGCCAGTGCTTGTGGGGCTGTGGAAGGGCTGCCTAGGGAAGGTAAGGGCCAGCAAGAGCTTTCAGTGCTAGCCCCTTTCGTGTGGGAGCAGTGGCTGGACGTTTCCGATTTGGGAGCTGGGCTCTGGCTGTGCCGGGAAGGAACGTCCGCACACTGCTGTGGCTAGGAAGCTCAGAGGGCCAGGGCTTGTGGGGCTGTGGAAGGGCTGCCTAGGGAAGGTGAGGGCCAGCAAGAGCTTTCAGGGCTAGCCCCTTTCGTGTGGGAGCAGGCGCTGGACGTTTCCGATTTGGGAGCTGGGCTCTGGCTGTGCCGGGAAGGAACGTCCGCAGAGTACTGTGGCTAGGAAGCTCAGAGGGCCAGGGCTTGTGGGGCTGTGGAAGGGCTGCCTAGGGAAGGTGAGGGCCAGCAAGAGCTTTCAGGGCTAGCCCCTTTCGTGTGGGAGCAGTGGCTGGACGTTTCCGATTTGGGAGCTGGGCTCTGGCTGTGCCGGGAAGGAAGGTCCGCAGAGTACTGCGGCTAGGAAGCTCAGAGGGCCAGGGCTTGTGGGGCTGTGGAAGGGCTGCCTAGGGAAGGTGAGGGCCAGCAAGAGCTTTCAGGGCTAGCCCCTTTCGTGTGGGAGCAGTGGCTGGACGTTTCCGATTTGGGAGCTGGGCTCTGGCTGTGCCGGGAAGGAACGTTTCCACACTTCTGCGGCTAGGAAGCTGAGAGGGCCAGGGCTTGTGGGGCTGTGGAAGGGCTGCCTAGGGAAGGTGAGGGCCAGCAAGAGCTTTCAGGGCTAGCCCCTTTCGTGTGGGAGCAGTGGCTGGACGTTTCCGATTTGGGAGCTGGGCTCTGGCTGTGCCGGGAAGGAACGTCCGCAGAGTACTGCGGCTAGGAAGCTGAGAGGGCCAGGGCTTGTGGGGCTGTGGAAGGGCTGCCTAGGGAAGGTAAGGGCCAGCAAGAGCTTTCAGGGCTAGCCCCTTTCGTGTGGGAGCAGTGGCTGGACGTTTCCAATTTGGGAGCTGGGCTCTGGCTGTGCCTGGAAGGAACGTCCCCACACTTCTGTCGCTAGGAAGCTCAGAGGGCCAGTGCTTGTGGGGCTGTGGAAGGGCTGCCTAGGGAAGGTAAGGGCCAGCAAGAGCTTTCAGGGCTAGCCCCTTTGGTGTGGAGCAGTGGCTGGACGTTTCCGATTTGGGAGCTGGGCTCTGGCTGTGCCGGGAAGGAACGTCCGCACACTGCTGTGGCTAGGAAGCTCAGAGGGCCAGGGCTTGTGGGGCTGTGGAAGGGCTGCCTAGGGAAGGTGAGGGCCAGCCAGAGCTTTCAGGGCTAGCCCCTTTCGTGTGGGAGCAGGCGCTGGACGTTTCCGATTTGGGAGCTGGGCTCTGGCTGTGCCGGGAAGGAACGTCCGCACACTGCTGTGGCTAGGAAGCTGAGAGGGCCAGGGCTTGTGGGGCTGTGGAAGGGCTGCCTAGGGAAGGTGAGGGCCAGCAAGAGCTTTCAGGGCTAGCCCCTTTCATGTGGGAGCAGTGGCTGGACGTTTCCGATTTGGGAGCTGGGCTCTGGCTGTGCCGGGAAGGAAGGTCCGCAGAGTACTGCGGCTAGGAAGCTGAGAGGGCCAGGGCTTGTGGGGCTGTGGAAGGGCTGCCTAGGGAAGGTGAGGGCCAGCAAGAGCTTTCAGGGCTAGCCCCTTTGGTGTGGGAGCAGTGGCTGGACGTTTCCGATTTGGGAGCTGGGCTCTGGCTGTGCCGGGAAGGAAGGTCCGCAAAGTACTGCGGCTAGGAAGCTGAGAGGGCCAGGGCTTGTGGGGCTGTGGAAGGGCTGCCTAGGGAAGGTGAGGGCCAGCAAGAGCTTTCAGGGCTAGCCCCTTTTGTGTGGGAGCAGTGGCTGGACGTTTCCGATTTGGGAGCTGGGCTCTGGCTGGGCTGAGAAGGAACGTCCGCAGAGTACTGTGGCTAGGAAGCTGAGAGGGCCAGGGCTTGTGGGGCTGTGGAAGGGCTGCCTAGGGAAGGTGAGGGCCAGCAAGAGCTTTCAGGGCTAGCCCCTTTGGTGTGGGAGCAGTGGCTGGACGTTTCCGATTTGGGAGCTGGGCTCTGGCTGTGCCGAGAAGGAACGTCCCCACACTGCTATGGCTAGGAAGCTGAGAGGGCCAGGGCTTGTGGGGCTGTGGAAGGGCTGCCTAGGGAAGGTGAGGGCCAGCAAGAGCTTTCAGGGCTAGCCCCTTTCGTGTGGGAGCAGAGGCTGGACGTTTCCGATTTGGGAGCTGGGCTCTGGCTGTGCCGGGAAGGAACGTCCGCAGAGTACTGCGGCTAGGAAGCTCAGAGGGCCAGGGCTTGTGGGGCTGTGGAAGGGCTGCCTAGGGAAGGTGAGGGCCAGCAAGAGCTTTCAGGGCTAGCCCCTTTGGTGTGGGAGCAGTGGCTGGACGTTTCCGATTTGGGAGCTGGGCTCTGGCTGTGCCGGGAAGGAACGTCCCCACACTTCTGTCGCTAGGAAGCTCAGAGGGCCAGTGCTTGTGGGGCTGTGGAAGGGCTGCCTAGGGAAGGTAAGGGCCAGCAAGAGCTTTCAGTGCTAGCCCCTTTCGTGTGGGAGCAGTGGCTGGACGTTTCCGATTTGGGAGCTGGGCTCTGGCTGTGCCGGGAAGGAACGTCCGCACACTGCTGTGGCTAGGAAGCTCAGAGGGCCAGGGCTTGTGGGGCTGTGGAAGGGCTGCCTAGGGAAGGTGAGGGCCAGCAAGAGCTTTCAGGGCTAGCCCCTTTCGTGTGGGAGCAGGCGCTGGACGTTTCCGATTTGGGAGCTGGGCTCTGGCTGTGCCGGGAAGGAACGTCCGCACACTGCTGTGGCTAGGAAGCTCAGAGGGCCAGGGCTTGTGGGGCTGTGGAAGGGCTGCCTAGGGAAGGTGAGGGCCAGCAAGAGCTTTCAGGGCTAGCCCCTTTCGTGTGGGAGCAGTGGCTGGACGTTTCCGATTTGGGAGCTGGGCTCTGGCTGTGCCGGGAAGGAAGGTCCGCAGAGTACTGCGGCTAGGAAGCTCAGAGGGCCAGGGCTTGTGGGGCTGTGGAAGGGCTGCCTAGGGAAGGTGAGGGCCAGCAAGAGCTTTCAGGGCTAGCCCCTTTCGTGTGGGAGCAGTGGCTGGACGTTTCCGATTTGGGAGCTGGGCTCTGGCTGTGCCGGGAAGGAACGTTTCCACACTTCTGCGGCTAGGAAGCTGAGAGGGCCAGGGCTTGTGGGGCTGTGGAAGGGCTGCCTAGGGAAGGTGAGGGCCAGCCAGAGCTTTCAGGACTAGCCCCTTTCGTGTGGGAGCAGTGGCTGGACGTTTCCGATTTGGGAGCTGGGCTCTGGCTGGGCTGAGAAGGAACGTCCGCAGAGTACTGCGGCTAGGAAGCTCAGAGGGCCAGGGCTTGTGGGGCTGTGGAAGGGCTGCCTAGGGAAGGTGAGGGCCAGCAAGAGCTTTCAGGGCTAGCCCCTTTCGTGTGGGAGCAGTGGCTGGACGTTTCCGATTTGGGAGCTGGGCTCTGGCTGTGCCGAGAAGGAACGTCCCCACACTGCTATGGCTAGGAAGCTCAGAGGCACAGGGCTTGTGGGGCTGTGGAAGGGCTGCCTAGGGAAGGTGAGGGCCAGCAAGAGCTTTCAGGGCTAGCCCCTTTCGTGTGGGAGCAGTGGCTGGACGTTTCCGATCTGGGAGCTGGGCTCTGGCTGTGCCGGGAAGGAACGTCCGCAGAGTACTGTGGCTAGGAAGCTCAGAGGGCCAGGGCTTGTGGGGCTGTGGAAGGGCTGCCTAGGAAGGTGAGGGCCAGCAAGAGCTTTCAGGGCTAGCCCCTTTGGTGTGGGAGCAGTGGCTGGACGTTTCCGATTTGGGAGCTGGGCTCTGGCTGTGCTGAGAAGAAACGTCCGCAGAGTACTGCGGCTAGGAAGCTGAGAGGGCCAGGGCTTGTGGGGCTGTGGAAGGGCTGCCTAGGGAAGGTGAGGGCCAGCAAGAGCTTTCAGGGCTAGCCCCTTTCGTGTGGGAGCAGTGGCTGGACGTTTGAAATTTGGGAGCTGGGCTCTGGCTGTGCCGAGAAGGAACGTCCCCACACTGCTATGGCTAGGAAGCTGAGAGGGCCAGTGCTTGTGGGGCTGTGGAAGGGCTGCCTAGGGAAGGTGAGGGCCAGCAAGAGCTTTCAGGGCTAGCCCCTTTCGTGTGGGAGCAGTGGCTGGACGTTTCCGATTTGGGAGCTGGGCTCTGGCTGTGCCGGGAAGGAACGTCCGCAGAGTACTGCGGCTAGGAAGCTGAGAGGGCCAGGGCTTGTGGGGCTGTGGAAGGGCTGCCTAGGGAAGGTAAGGGCCAGCAAGAGCTTTCAGGGCTAGCCCCTTTCGTGTGGGAGCAGTGGCTGGACGTTTCCAATTTGGGAGCTGGGCTCTGGCTGTGCCTGGAAGGAACGTCCCCACACTTCTGTCGCTAGGAAGCTCAGAGGGCCAGTGCTTGTGGGGCTGTGGAAGGGCTGCCTAGGGAAGGTAAGGGCCAGCAAGAGCTTTCAGGGCTAGCCCCTTTGGTGTGGAGCAGTGGCTGGACGTTTCCGATTTGGGAGCTGGGCTCTGGCTGTGCCGGGAAGGAACGTCCGCACACTGCTGTGGCTAGGAAGCTCAGAGGGCCAGGGCTTGTGGGGCTGTGGAAGGGCTGCCTAGGGAAGGTGAGGGCCAGCCAGAGCTTTCAGGGCTAGCCCCTTTTGTGTGGGAGCAGTGGCTGGTCGGTTCCGATCTGGGAGCTGGGCTCTGGCTGTGCCGGGAAGGAACGTCCGCAGAGTACTGTGGCTAGGAAGCTCAGAGGGCCAGGGCTTGTGGGGCTGTGGAAGGGCTGCCTAGGAAGGTGAGGGCCAGCAAGAGCTTTCAGGGCTAGCCCCTTTGGTGTGGGAGCAGTGGCTGGACGTTTCCGATTTGGGAGCTGGGCTCTGGCTGTGCCGGGAAGGAACGTCCGCAGAGTACTGCGGCTAGGAAACTGAGAGGGCCAGGGCTTGTGGGGCTGTGGAAGGGCTGCCTAGGGAAGGTGAGGGCCAGCAAGAGCTTTCAGGGCTAGCCCCTTTCGTGTGGGAGCAGTGGCTGGACGTTTCCGATTTGGGAGCTGGGCTCTGGCTGTGCCGGGAAGGAACGTCCGCAGAGTACTGCGGCTAGGAAGCTGAGAGGGCCAGGGCTTGTGGGGCTGTGGAAGGGCTGCCTAGGGAAGGTGAGGGCCAGCAAGAGCTTTCAGGGCTAGCCCCTTTCGTGTGGGAGCAGTGGCTGGACGTTTCCGATTTGGGAGCTGGGCTCTGGCTGTGCCGGGAAGGAACGTCCGCACACTGCTGTGGCTAGGAAGCTGAGAGGGCCAGGGCTTGTGGGGCTGTGGAAGGGCTGCCTAGGGAAGGTGAGGGCCAGCAAGAGCTTTCAGGGCTAGCCCCTTTGGTGTGGGAGCAGTGGCTGGACGTTTCCGATTTGGGAGCTGGGCTCTGGCTGTGCCGGGAAGGAACGTCCGCAGAGTACTGCGGCTAGGAAGCTCAGAGGCCCAGGGCTTGTGGGGCTGTGGAAGGGCTGCCTAGGAAGGTGAGGGCCAGCAAGAGCTTTCAGGGCTAGCCCCTTTCGTGTGGGAGCAGTGGCTGGACGTTTCCGATTTGGGAGCTGGGCTCTGGCTGTGCTGAGAAGGAACGTCCCCACACTGCTGTGGCTAGGAAGCTGAGAGGGCCAGGGCTTGTGGGGCTGTGGAAGGGCTGCCTAGGGAAGGTGAGGGCCAGCAAGAGCTTTCAGGGCTAGCCCCTTTCGTGTGGGAGCAGTGGCTGGACGTTTGAAATTTGGGAGCTGGGCTCTGGCTGTGCCGAGAAGGAACGTCCCCACACTGCTATGGCTAGGAAGCTGAGAGGGCCAGGGCTTGTGGGGCTGTGGAAGGGCTGCCTAGGGAAGGTGAGGGCCAGCAAGAGCTTTCAGGGCTAGCCCCTTTCGTGTGGGAGCAGAGGCTGGACGTTTCCGATTTGGGAGCTGGGCTCTGGCTGTGCCGGGAAGGAACGTCCGCAGAGTACTGCGGCTAGGAAGCTGAGAGGGCCAGGGCTTGTGGGGCTGTGGAAGGGCTGCCTAGGGAAGGTGAGGGCCAGCAAGAGCTTTCAGGGCTAGCCCCTTTCATGTGGGAGCAGTGGCTGGACGTTTCCGATTTGGGAGCTGGGCTCTGGCTGTGCCGGGAAGGAAGGTCCGCAGAGTACTGCGGCTAGGAAGCTGAGAGGGCCAGGGCTTGTGGGGCTGTGGAAGGGCTGCCTAGGGAAGGTGAGGGCCAGCAAGAGCTTTCAGGGCTAGCCCCTTTGGTGTGGGAGCAGTGGCTGGACGTTTCCGATTTGGGAGCTGGGCTCTGGCTGTGCCGGGAAGGAAGGTCCGCAGAGTACTGCGGCTAGGAAGCTGAGAGGGCCAGGGCTTGTGGGGCTGTGGAAGGGCTGCCTAGGGAAGGTGAGGGCCAGCAAGAGCTTTCAGGGCTAGCCCCTTTGGTGTGGGAGCAGTGGCTGGACGTTTCCGATTTGGGAGCTGGGCTCTGGCTGGGCTGAGAAGGAACGTCCGCAGAGTACTGTGGCTAGGAAGCTGAGAGGGCCAGGGCTTGTGGGGCTGTGGAAGGGCTGCCTAGGGAAGGTGAGGGCCAGCAAGAGCTTTCAGGGCTAGCCCCTTTCGTGTGGGAGCAGTGGCTGGACGTTTCCGATTTGGGAGCTGGGCTCTGGCTGTGCCGAGAAGGAACGTCCCCACACTGCTATGGCTAGGAAGCTCAGAGGGCCAGGGCTTGTGGGGCTGTGGAAGGGCTGCCTAGGGAAGGTGAGGGCCAGCAAGAGCTTTCAGGGCTAGCCCCTTTCGTGTGGGAGCAGAGGCTGGACGTTTCCGATTTGGGAGCTGGGCTCTGGCTGTGCCGGGAAGGAACGTCCGCAGAGTACTGCGGCTAGGAAGCTCAGAGGGCCAGGGCTTGTGGGGCTGTGGAAGGGCTGCCTAGGGAAGGTGAGGGCCAGCAAGAGCTTTCAGGGCTAGCCCCTTTCGTGTGGGAGCAGTGGCTGGACGTTTCCGATTTGGGAGCTGGGCTCTGGCTGTGCCGGGAAGGAACGTCCCCACACTGCTGTGGCTAGGAAGCTCAGAGGGCCAGTGCTTGTGGGGCTGTGGAAGGGCTGCCTAGGGAAGGTAAGGGCCAGCAAGAGCTTTCAGTGCTAGCCCCTTTCGTGTGGGAGCAGTGGCTGGACGTTTCCGATTTGGGAGCTGGGCTCTGGCTGTGCCGGGAAGGAACGTCCGCACACTGCTGTGGCTAGGAAGCTCAGAGGGCCAGGGCTTGTGGGGCTGTGGAAGGGCTGCCTAGGGAAGGTGAGGGCCAGCAAGAGCTTTCAGGGCTAGCCCCTTTCGTGTGGGAGCAGGCGCTGGACGTTTCCGATTTGGGAGCTGGGCTCTGGCTGTGCCGGGAAGGAACGTCCGCACACTGCTGTGGCTAGGAAGCTCAGAGGGCCAGGGCTTGTGGGGCTGTGGAAGGGCTGCCTAGGGAAGGTGAGGGCCAGCAAGAGCTTTCAGGGCTAGCCCCTTTCGTGTGGGAGCAGTGGCTGGACGTTTCCGATTTGGGAGCTGGGCTCTGGCTGTGCCGGGAAGGAAGGTCCGCAGAGTACTGCGGCTAGGAAGCTCAGAGGGCCAGGGCTTGTGGGGCTGTGGAAGGGCTGCCTAGGGAAGGTGAGGGCCAGCAAGAGCTTTCAGGGCTAGCCCCTTTCGTGTGGGAGCAGTGGCTGGACGTTTCCGATTTGGGAGCTGGGCTCTGGCTGTGCCGGGAAGGAACGTTTCCACACTTCTGCGGCTAGGAAGCTGAGAGGGCCAGGGCTTGTGGGGCTGTGGAAGGGCTGCCTAGGGAAGGTGAGGGCCAGCAAGAGCTTTCAGGGCTAGCCCCTTTGGTGTGGGAGCAGTGGCTGGACGTTTCCGATTTGGGAGCTGGGCTCTGGCTGGGCTGAGAAGGAACGTCCGCAGAGTACTGCGGCTAGGAAGCTGAGAGGGCCAGGGCTTGTGGGGCTGTGGAAGGGCTGCCTAGGGAAGGTGAGGGCCAGCAAGAGCTTTCAGGGCTAGCCCCTTTCGTGTGGGAGCAGTGGCTGGACGTTTCCGATTTGGGAGCTGGGCTCTGGCTGTGCCGGGAAGGAACGTCCGCAGAGTACTGCGGCTAGGAAGCTGAGAGGGCGAGGGCTTGTGGGGCTGTGGAAGGGCTGCCTAGGGAAGGTGAGGGCCAGCAAGAGCTTTCAGGGCTAGCCCCTTTTGTGTGGGAGCAGTGGCTGGACGTTTCCGATTTGGGAGCTGGGCTCTGGCTGGGCTGAGAAGGAACGTCCGCAGAGTACTGCGGCTAGGAAGCTGAGAGGGCCAGGGCTTGTGGGGCTGTGGAAGGGCTGCCTAGGGAAGGTGAGGGCCAGCAAGAGCTTTCAGGGCTAGCCCCTTTCGTGTGGGAGCAGTGGCTGGACGTTTCCGATTTGGGAGCTGGGCTCTGGCTGTGCCGAGAAGGAACGTCCCCACACTGCTATGGCTAGGAAGCTCAGAGGCACAGGGCTTGTGGGGCTGTGGAAGGGCTGCCTAGGGAAGGTGAGGGCCAGCAAGAGCTTTCAGGGCTAGCCCCTTTCGTGTGGGAGCAGTGGCTGGACGTTTCCGATCTGGGAGCTGGGCTCTGGCTGTGCCGGGAAGGAACGTCCGCAGAGTACTGTGGCTAGGAAGCTCAGAGGGCCAGGGCTTGTGGGGCTGTGGAAGGGCTGCCTAGGAAGGTGAGGGCCAGCAAGAGCTTTCAGGGCTAGCCCCTTTCGTGTGGGAGCAGTGGCTGGACGTTTCCGATTTGGGAGCTGGGCTCTGGCTGTGCTGAGAAGAAACGTCCGCAGAGTACTGCGGCTAGGAAGCTGAGAGGGCCAGGGCTTGTGGGGCTGTGGAAGGGCTGCCTAGGGAAGGTGAGGGCCAGCAAGAGCTTTCAGGGCTAGCCCCTTTCGTGTGGGAGCAGTGGCTGGACGTTTGAAATTTGGGAGCTGGGCTCTGGCTGTGCCGAGAAGGAACGTCCCCACACTGCTATGGCTAGGAAGCTGAGAGGGCCAGTGCTTGTGGGGCTGTGGAAGGGCTGCCTAGGAAGGTGAGGGCCAGCAAGAGCTTTCAGGGCTAGCCCCTTTCGTGTGGGAGCAGTGGCTGGACGTTTCCGATTTGGGAGCTGGGCTCTGGCTGTGCCGGGAAGGAACGTCCGCAGAGTACTGCGGCTAGGAAGCTGAGAGGGCCAGGGCTTGTGGGGCTGTGGAAGGGCTGCCTAGGGAAGGTAAGGGCCAGCAAGAGCTTTCAGGGCTAGCCCCTTTCGTGTGGGAGCAGTGGCTGGACGTTTCCAATTTGGGAGCTGGGCTCTGGCTGTGCCGGGAAGGAACGTCCGCACACTGCTGTGGCTAGGAAGCTGAGAGGGCCAGGGCTTGTGGGGCTGTGGAAGGGCTGCCTAGGGAAGGTGAGGGCCAGCCAGAGCTTTCAGGGCTAGCCCCTTTCGTGTGGGAGCAGTGGCTGGTCGGTTCCGATCTGGGAGCTGGGCTCTGGCTGTGCCGGGAAGGAACGTCCGCAGAGTACTGTGGCTAGGAAGCTGAGAGGGCCAGGGCTTGTGGGGCTGTGGAAGGGCTGCCTAGGAAGGTGAGGGCCAGCAAGAGCTTTCAGGGCTAGCCCCTTTCGTGTGGGAGCAGTGGCTGGACGTTTCCGATTTGGGAGCTGGGCTCTGGCTGTGCTGAGAAGGAACGTCCCCACACTGCTGTGGCTAGGAAGCTGAGAGGGCCAGGGCTTGTGGGGCTGTGGAAGGGCTGCCTAGGGAAGGTGAGGGCCAGCAAGAGCTTTCAGGGCTAGCCCCTTTCGTGTGGGAGCAGTGGCTGGACGTTTGAAATTTGGGAGCTGGGCTCTGGCTGTGCCGAGAAGGAACGTCCCCACACTGCTATGGCTAGGAAGCTGAGAGGGCCAGGGCTTGTGGGGCTGTGGAAGGGCTGCCTAGGGAAGGTGAGGGCCAGCAAGAGCTTTCAGGGCTAGCCCCTTTCGTGTGGGAGCAGAGGCTGGACGTTTCCGATTTGGGAGCTGGGCTCTGGCTGTGCCGGGAAGGAACGTCCGCAGAGTACTGCGGCTAGGAAGCTGAGAGGGCCAGGGCTTGTGGGGCTGTGGAAGGGCTGCCTAGGGAAGGTGAGGGCCAGCAAGAGCTTTCAGGGCTAGCCCCTTTGGTGTGGGAGCAGTGGCTGGACGTTTCCGATTTGGGAGCTGGGCTCTGGCTGTGCCGGGAAGGAAGGTCCGCAGAGTACTGCGGCTAGGAAGCTGAGAGGGCCAGGGCTTGTGGGGCTGTGGAAGGGCTGCCTAGGGAAGGTGAGGGCCAGCAAGAGCTTTCAGGGCTAGCCCCTTTGGTGTGGGAGCAGTGGCTGGACGTTTCCGATTTGGGAGCTGGGCTCTGGCTGTGCCGGGAAGGAAGGTCCGCAGAGTACTGCGGCTAGGAAGCTGAGAGGGCCAGGGCTTGTGGGGCTGTGGAAGGGCTGCCTAGGGAAGGTGAGGGCCAGCAAGAGCTTTCAGGGCTAGCCCCTTTGGTGTGGGAGCAGTGGCTGGACGTTTCCGATTTGGGAGCTGGGCTCTGGCTGGGCTGAGAAGGAACGTCCGCAGAGTACTGTGGCTAGGAAGCTGAGAGGGCCAGGGCTTGTGGGGCTGTGGAAGGGCTGCCTAGGGAAGGTGAGGGCCAGCAAGAGCTTTCAGGGCTAGCCCCTTTCGTGTGGGAGCAGTGGCTGGACGTTTCCGATTTGGGAGCTGGGCTCTGGCTGTGCCGAGAAGGAACGTCCCCACACTGCTATGGCTAGGAAGCTCAGAGGGCCAGGGCTTGTGGGGCTGTGGAAGGGCTGCCTAGGGAAGGTGAGGGCCAGCAAGAGCTTTCAGGGCTAGCCCCTTTCGTGTGGGAGCAGAGGCTGGACGTTTCCGATTTGGGAGCTGGGCTCTGGCTGTGCCGGGAAGGAACGTCCGCAGAGTACTGCGGCTAGGAAGCTCAGAGGGCCAGGGCTTGTGGGGCTGTGGAAGGGCTGCCTAGGGAAGGTGAGGGCCAGCAAGAGCTTTCAGGGCTAGCCCCTTTCGTGTGGGAGCAGTGGCTGGACGTTTCCGATTTGGGAGCTGGGCTCTGGCTGTGCCGGGAAGGAACGTCCCCACACTGCTGTGGCTAGGAAGCTCAGAGGGCCAGTGCTTGTGGGGCTGTGGAAGGGCTGCCTAGGGAAGGTAAGGGCCAGCAAGAGCTTTCAGTGCTAGCCCCTTTCGTGTGGGAGCAGTGGCTGGACGTTTCCGATTTGGGAGCTGGGCTCTGGCTGTGCCGGGAAGGAACGTCCGCACACTGCTGTGGCTAGGAAGCTCAGAGGGCCAGGGCTTGTGGGGCTGTGGAAGGGCTGCCTAGGGAAGGTGAGGGCCAGCAAGAGCTTTCAGGGCTAGCCCCTTTCGTGTGGGAGCAGGCGCTGGACGTTTCCGATTTGGGAGCTGGGCTCTGGCTGTGCCGGGAAGGAACGTCCGCACACTGCTGTGGCTAGGAAGCTCAGAGGGCCAGGGCTTGTGGGGCTGTGGAAGGGCTGCCTAGGGAAGGTGAGGGCCAGCAAGAGCTTTCAGGGCTAGCCCCTTTCGTGTGGGAGCAGTGGCTGGACGGTTCCGATCTGGGAGCTGGGCTCTGGCTGTGCCGGGAAGGAAGGTCCGCAGAGTACTGCGGCTAGGAAGCTCAGAGGGCCAGGGCTTGTGGGGCTGTGGAAGGGCTGCCTAGGGAAGGTGAGGGCCAGCAAGAGCTTTCAGGGCTAGCCCCTTTCGTGTGGGAGCAGTGGCTGGACGTTTCCGATTTGGGAGCTGGGCTCTGGCTGTGCCGGGAAGGAACGTTTCCACACTTCTGCGGCTAGGAAGCTGAGAGGGCCAGGGCTTGTGGGGCTGTGGAAGGGCTGCCTAGGGAAGGTGAGGGCCAGCAAGAGCTTTCAGGGCTAGCCCCTTTGGTGTGGGAGCAGTGGCTGGACGTTTCCGATTTGGGAGCTGGGCTCTGGCTGGGCTGAGAAGGAACGTCCGCAGAGTACTGCGGCTAGGAAGCTCAGAGGGCCAGGGCTTGTGGGGCTGTGGAAGGGCTGCCTAGGGAAGGTGAGGGCCAGCAAGAGCTTTCAGGGCTAGCCCCTTTCGTGTGGGAGCAGTGGCTGGACGTTTCCGATTTGGGAGCTGGGCTCTGGCTGTGCTGAGAAGGAACGTCCGCAGAGTACTGCGGCTAGGAAGCTGAGAGGGCGAGGGCTTGTGGGGCTGTGGAAGGGCTGCCTAGGAAGGTGAGGGCCAGCAAGAGCTTTCAGGGCTAGCCCCTTTTGTGTGGGAGCAGTGGCTGGACGTTTCCGATTTGGGAGCTGGGCTCTGGCTGGGCTGAGAAGGAACGTCCGCAGAGTACTGCGGCTAGGAAGCTGAGAGGGCCAGGGCTTGTGGGGCTGTGGAAGGGCTGCCTAGGGAAGGTGAGGGCCAGCAAGAGCTTTCAGGGCTAGCCCCTTTCGTGTGGGAGCAGTGGCTGGACGTTTCCGATTTGGGAGCTGGGCTCTGGCTGTGCCGAGAAGGAACGTCCCCACACTGCTATGGCTAGGAAGCTCAGAGGCACAGGGCTTGTGGGGCTGTGGAAGGGCTGCCTAGGGAAGGTGAGGGCCAGCAAGAGCTTTCAGGGCTAGCCCCTTTCGTGTGGGAGCAGTGGCTGGACGTTTCCGATCTGGGAGCTGGGCTCTGGCTGTGCCGGGAAGGAACGTCCGCAGAGTACTGTGGCTAGGAAGCTCAGAGGGCCAGGGCTTGTGGGGCTGTGGAAGGGCTGCCTAGGGAAGGTGAGGGCCAGCAAGAGCTTTCAGGGCTAGCCCCTTTCGTGTGGGAGCAGTGGCTGGACGTTTCCGATTTGGGAGCTGGGCTCTGGCTGTGCCGGGAAGGAACGTTTCCACACTTCTGCGGCTAGGAAGCTGAGAGGGCCAGGGCTTGTGGGGCTGTGGAAGGGCTGCCTAGGGAAGGTGAGGGCCAGCAAGAGCTTTCAGGGCTAGCCCCTTTGGTGTGGGAGCAGTGGCTGGACGTTTCCGATTTGGGAGCTGGGCTCTGGCTGGGCTGAGAAGGAACGTCCGCAGAGTACTGCGGCTAGGAAGCTCAGAGGGCCAGGGCTTGTGGGGCTGTGGAAGGGCTGCCTAGGGAAGGTGAGGGCCAGCAAGAGCTTTCAGGGCTAGCCCCTTTCGTGTGGGAGCAGTGGCTGGACGTTTCCGATTTGGGAGCTGGGCTCTGGCTGTGCTGAGAAGGAACGTCCGCAGAGTACTGCGGCTAGGAAGCTGAGAGGGCGAGGGCTTGTGGGGCTGTGGAAGGGCTGCCTAGGAAGGTGAGGGCCAGCAAGAGCTTTCAGGGCTAGCCCCTTTTGTGTGGGAGCAGTGGCTGGACGTTTCCGATTTGGGAGCTGGGCTCTGGCTGGGCTGAGAAGGAACGTCCGCAGAGTACTGCGGCTAGGAAGCTGAGAGGGCCAGGGCTTGTGGGGCTGTGGAAGGGCTGCCTAGGGAAGGTGAGGGCCAGCAAGAGCTTTCAGGGCTAGCCCCTTTCGTGTGGGAGCAGTGGCTGGACGTTTCCGATTTGGGAGCTGGGCTCTGGCTGTGCCGAGAAGGAACGTCCCCACACTGCTATGGCTAGGAAGCTCAGAGGCACAGGGCTTGTGGGGCTGTGGAAGGGCTGCCTAGGGAAGGTGAGGGCCAGCAAGAGCTTTCAGGGCTAGCCCCTTTCGTGTGGGAGCAGTGGCTGGACGTTTCCGATCTGGGAGCTGGGCTCTGGCTGTGCCGGGAAGGAACGTCCGCAGAGTACTGTGGCTAGGAAGCTCAGAGGGCCAGGGCTTGTGGGGCTGTGGAAGGGCTGCCTAGGAAGGTGAGGGCCAGCAAGAGCTTTCAGGGCTAGCCCCTTTCGTGTGGGAGCAGTGGCTGGACGTTTCCGATTTGGGAGCTGGGCTCTGGCTGTGCTGAGAAGAAACGTCCGCAGAGTACTGCGGCTAGGAAGCTGAGAGGGCCAGGGCTTGTGGGGCTGTGGAAGGGCTGCCTAGGGAAGGTGAGGGCCAGCAAGAGCTTTCAGGGCTAGCCCCTTTCGTGTGGGAGCAGTGGCTGGACGTTTGAAATTTGGGAGCTGGGCTCTGGCTGTGCCGAGAAGGAACGTCCCCACACTGCTATGGCTAGGAAGCTGAGAGGGCCAGTGCTTGTGGGGCTGTGGAAGGGCTGCCTAGGAAGGTGAGGGCCAGCAAGAGCTTTCAGGGCTAGCCCCTTTCGTGTGGGAGCAGTGGCTGGACGTTTCCGATTTGGGAGCTGGGCTCTGGCTGTGCCGGGAAGGAACGTCCGCAGAGTACTGCGGCTAGGAAGCTGAGAGGGCCAGGGCTTGTGGGGCTGTGGAAGGGCTGCCTAGGGAAGGTAAGGGCCAGCAAGAGCTTTCAGGGCTAGCCCCTTTCGTGTGGGAGCAGTGGCTGGACGTTTCCGATTTGGGAGCTGGGCTCTGGCTGTGCTGAGAAGGAACGTCCGCAGAGTACTGCGGCTAGGAAGCTGAGAGGGCCAGGGCTTGTGGGGCTGTGGAAGGGCTGCCTAGGGAAGGTGAGGGCCAGCCAGACCTTTCAGGGCTAGCCCCTTTCGTGTGGGAGCAGTGGCTGGACGTTTCCGATTTGGGAGCTGGGCTCTGGCTGTGCCGAGAAGGAACGTCCCCACACTGCTATGGCTAGGAAGCTGAGAGGGCCAGGGCTTGTGGGGCTGTGGAAGGGCTGCCTAGGGAAGGTGAGGGCCAGCAAGAGCTTTCAGGGCTAGCCCCTTTCGTGTGGGAGCAGTGGCTGGACGTTTCCGATTCGGGAGCTGGGCTCTGGCTGTGCCTGGAAGGAACGTCCCCACACTTCTGTCGCTAGGAAGCTCAGAGGGCCAGTGCTTGTGGGGCTGTGGAAGGGCTGCCTAGGGAAGGTAAGGGCCAGCAAGAGCTTTCAGTGCTAGCCCCTTTGGTGTGGAGCAGTGGCTGGACGTTTCCGATTTGGGAGCTGGGCTCTGGCTGTGCCGGGAAGGAACGTCCGCACACTGCTGTGGCTAGGAAGCTCAGAGGGCCAGGGCTTGTGGGGCTGTGGAAGGGCTGCCTAGGGAAGGTGAGGGCCAGCCAGAGCTTTCAGGGCTAGCCCCTTTCGTGTGGGAGCAGTGGCTGGACGTTTCCGATTTGGGAGCTGGGCTCTGGCTGTGCCTGGAAGGAACGTCCCCACACTTCTGTCGCTAGGAAGCTCAGAGGGCCAGTGCTTGTGGGGCTGTGGAAGGGCTGCCTAGGGAAGGTAAGGGCCAGCAAGAGCTTTCAGTGCTAGCCCCTTTGGTGTGGGAGCAGTGGCTGGACGTTTCCGATTTGGGAGCTGGGCTCTGGCTGTGCCGGGAAGGAACGTCCGCACACTGCTGTGGCTAGGAAGCTCAGAGGGCCAGGGCTTGTGGGGCTGTGGAAGGGCTGCCTAGGGAAGGTGAGGGCCAGCCAGAGCTTTCAGGGCTAGCCCCTTTCGTGTGGGAGCAGTGGCTGGTCGGTTCCGATCTGGGAGCTGGGCTCTGGCTGTGCCGGGAAGGAACGTCCGCAGAGTACTGTGGCTAGGAAGCTCAGAGGGCCAGGGCTTGTGGGGCTGTGGAAGGGCTGCCTAGGAAGGTGAGGGCCAGCAAGAGCTTTCAGGGCTAGCCCCTTTGGTGTGGGAGCAGTGGCTGGACGTTTCCGATTTGGGAGCTGGGCTCTGGCTGTGCTGAGAAGGAAGGTCCGCAGAGTACTGCGGCTAGGAAGCTGAGAGGGCCAGGGCTTGTGGGGCTGTGGAAGGGCTGCCTAGGGAAGGTGAGGGCCAGCAAGAGCTTTCAGGGCTAGCCCCTTTCGTGTGGGAGCAGTGGCTGGACGTTTCCGATTTGGGAGCTGGGCTCTGGCTGTGCCGAGAAGGAACGTCCCCACACTGCTATGGCTAGGAAGCTGAGAGGGCCAGGGCTTGTGGGGCTGTGGAAGGGCTGCCTAGGGAAGGTGAGGGCCAGCAAGAGCTTTCAGGGCTAGCCCCGTTCATGTGGGAGCAGTGGCTGGACGTTTCCGATTTGGGAGCTGGGCTCTGGCTGTGCCGGGAAGCAACGTCCGCAGAGTACTGCGGCTAGGAAGCTCAGAGGGCCAGGGCTTGTGGGGCTGTGGAAGGGCTGCCTAGGGAAGGTGAGGGCCAGCAAGAGCTTTCAGGGCTAGCCCCTTTCGTGTGGGAGCAGTGGCTGGACGTTTCCGATTCGGGAGCTGGGCTCTGGCTGTGCCTGGAAGGAACGTCCCCACACTTCTGTCGCTAGGAAGCTCAGAGGGCCAGTGCTTGTGGGGCTGTGGAAGGGCTGCCTAGGGAAGGTAAGGGCCAGCAAGAGCTTTCAGTGCTAGCCCCTTTGGTGTGGAGCAGTGGCTGGACGTTTCCGATTTGGGAGCTGGGCTCTGGCTGTGCCGGGAAGGAACGTCCGCACACTGCTGTGGCTAGGAAGCTCAGAGGGCCAGGGCTTGTGGGGCTGTGGAAGGGCTGCCTAGGGAAGGTGAGGGCCAGCCAGAGCTTTCAGGGCTAGCCCCTTTGGTGTGGGAGCAGTGGCTGGACGTTTCCGATTTGGGAGCTGGGCTCTGGCTGTGCCGGGAAGGAAGGTCCGCAGAGTACTGCGGCTAGGAAGCTGAGAGGGCCAGTGCTTGTGGGGCTGTGGAAGGGCTGCCTAGGAAGGTGAGGGCCAGCCAGAGCTTTCAGGGCTAGCCCCTTTCGTGTGGGAGCAGTGGCTGGACGTTTCCGATTTGGGAGCTGGGCTCTGGCTGTGCCGGGAAGGAACGTCCGCAGAGTACTGCGGCTAGGAAGCTCAGAGGGCCAGGGCTTGTGGGGCTGTGGAAGGGCTGCCTAGGGAAGGTGAGGGCCAGCAAGAGCTTTCAGGGCTAGCCCCTTTCGTGTGGGAGCAGTGGCTGGACGTTTCCGATTCGGGAGCTGGGCTCTGGCTGTGCCTGGAAGGAACGTCCCCACACTTCTGTCGCTAGGAAGCTGAGAGGGCCAGGGCTTGTGGGGCTGTGGAAGGGCTGCCTAGGGAAGGTGAGGGCCAGCAAGAGCTTTCAGGGCTAGCCCCTTTGGTGTGGGAGCAGTGGCTGGACGTTTCCGATTTGGGAGCTGGGCTCTGGCTGGGCTGAGAAGGAACGTCCGCAGAGTACTGTGGCTAGGAAGCTGAGAGGGCCAGGGCTTGTGGGGCTGTGGAAGGGCTGCCTAGGGAAGGTGAGGGCCAGCAAGAGCTTTCAGGGCTAGCCCCTTTCGTGTGGGAGCAGTGGCTGGACGTTTCCGATTTGGGAGCTGGGCTCTGGCTGTGCCGAGAAGGAACGTCCCCACACTGCTATGGCTAGGAAGCTCAGAGGGCCAGGGCTTGTGGGGCTGTGGAAGGGCTGCCTAGGGAAGGTGAGGGCCAGCAAGAGCTTTCAGGGCTAGCCCCTTTCGTGTGGGAGCAGAGGCTGGACGTTTCCGATTTGGGAGCTGGGCTCTGGCTGTGCCGGGAAGGAACGTCCGCAGAGTACTGCGGCTAGGAAGCTCAGAGGGCCAGGGCTTGTGGGGCTGTGGAAGGGCTGCCTAGGGAAGGTGAGGGCCAGCAAGAGCTTTCAGGGCTAGCCCCTTTCGTGTGGGAGCAGTGGCTGGACGTTTCCGATTTGGGAGCTGGGCTCTGGCTGTGCCGGGAAGGAACGTCCCCACACTGCTGTGGCTAGGAAGCTCAGAGGGCCAGTGCTTGTGGGGCTGTGGAAGGGCTGCCTAGGGAAGGTAAGGGCCAGCAAGAGCTTTCAGTGCTAGCCCCTTTCGTGTGGGAGCAGTGGCTGGACGTTTCCGATTTGGGAGCTGGGCTCTGGCTGTGCCGGGAAGGAACGTCCGCACACTGCTGTGGCTAGGAAGCTCAGAGGGCCAGGGCTTGTGGGGCTGTGGAAGGGCTGCCTAGGGAAGGTGAGGGCCAGCAAGAGCTTTCAGGGCTAGCCCCTTTCGTGTGGGAGCAGGCGCTGGACGTTTCCGATTTGGGAGCTGGGCTCTGGCTGTGCCGGGAAGGAACGTCCGCACACTGCTGTGGCTAGGAAGCTCAGAGGGCCAGGGCTTGTGGGGCTGTGGAAGGGCTGCCTAGGGAAGGTGAGGGCCAGCAAGAGCTTTCAGGGCTAGCCCCTTTCGTGTGGGAGCAGTGGCTGGACGGTTCCGATCTGGGAGCTGGGCTCTGGCTGTGCCGGGAAGGAAGGTCCGCAGAGTACTGCGGCTAGGAAGCTCAGAGGGCCAGGGCTTGTGGGGCTGTGGAAGGGCTGCCTAGGGAAGGTGAGGGCCAGCAAGAGCTTTCAGGGCTAGCCCCTTTCGTGTGGGAGCAGTGGCTGGACGTTTCCGATTTGGGAGCTGGGCTCTGGCTGTGCCGGGAAGGAACGTTTCCACACTTCTGCGGCTAGGAAGCTGAGAGGGCCAGGGCTTGTGGGGCTGTGGAAGGGCTGCCTAGGGAAGGTGAGGGCCAGCAAGAGCTTTCAGGGCTAGCCCCTTTGGTGTGGGAGCAGTGGCTGGACGTTTCCGATTTGGGAGCTGGGCTCTGGCTGGGCTGAGAAGGAACGTCCGCAGAGTACTGCGGCTAGGAAGCTCAGAGGGCCAGGGCTTGTGGGGCTGTGGAAGGGCTGCCTAGGGAAGGTGAGGGCCAGCAAGAGCTTTCAGGGCTAGCCCCTTTCGTGTGGGAGCAGTGGCTGGACGTTTCCGATTTGGGAGCTGGGCTCTGGCTGTGCTGAGAAGGAACGTCCGCAGAGTACTGCGGCTAGGAAGCTGAGAGGGCGAGGGCTTGTGGGGCTGTGGAAGGGCTGCCTAGGAAGGTGAGGGCCAGCAAGAGCTTTCAGGGCTAGCCCCTTTTGTGTGGGAGCAGTGGCTGGACGTTTCCGATTTGGGAGCTGGGCTCTGGCTGGGCTGAGAAGGAACGTCCGCAGAGTACTGCGGCTAGGAAGCTGAGAGGGCCAGGGCTTGTGGGGCTGTGGAAGGGCTGCCTAGGGAAGGTGAGGGCCAGCAAGAGCTTTCAGGGCTAGCCCCTTTCGTGTGGGAGCAGTGGCTGGACGTTTCCGATTTGGGAGCTGGGCTCTGGCTGTGCCGAGAAGGAACGTCCCCACACTGCTATGGCTAGGAAGCTCAGAGGCACAGGGCTTGTGGGGCTGTGGAAGGGCTGCCTAGGGAAGGTGAGGGCCAGCAAGAGCTTTCAGGGCTAGCCCCTTTCGTGTGGGAGCAGTGGCTGGACGTTTCCGATCTGGGAGCTGGGCTCTGGCTGTGCCGGGAAGGAACGTCCGCAGAGTACTGTGGCTAGGAAGCTCAGAGGGCCAGGGCTTGTGGGGCTGTGGAAGGGCTGCCTAGGGAAGGTGAGGGCCAGCAAGAGCTTTCAGGGCTAGCCCCTTTCGTGTGGGAGCAGTGGCTGGACGTTTCCGATTTGGGAGCTGGGCTCTGGCTGTGCCGGGAAGGAACGTTTCCACACTTCTGCGGCTAGGAAGCTGAGAGGGCCAGGGCTTGTGGGGCTGTGGAAGGGCTGCCTAGGGAAGGTGAGGGCCAGCAAGAGCTTTCAGGGCTAGCCCCTTTGGTGTGGGAGCAGTGGCTGGACGTTTCCGATTTGGGAGCTGGGCTCTGGCTGGGCTGAGAAGGAACGTCCGCAGAGTACTGCGGCTAGGAAGCTCAGAGGGCCAGGGCTTGTGGGGCTGTGGAAGGGCTGCCTAGGGAAGGTGAGGGCCAGCAAGAGCTTTCAGGGCTAGCCCCTTTCGTGTGGGAGCAGTGGCTGGACGTTTCCGATTTGGGAGCTGGGCTCTGGCTGTGCTGAGAAGGAACGTCCGCAGAGTACTGCGGCTAGGAAGCTGAGAGGGCGAGGGCTTGTGGGGCTGTGGAAGGGCTGCCTAGGAAGGTGAGGGCCAGCAAGAGCTTTCAGGGCTAGCCCCTTTTGTGTGGGAGCAGTGGCTGGACGTTTCCGATTTGGGAGCTGGGCTCTGGCTGGGCTGAGAAGGAACGTCCGCAGAGTACTGCGGCTAGGAAGCTGAGAGGGCCAGGGCTTGTGGGGCTGTGGAAGGGCTGCCTAGGGAAGGTGAGGGCCAGCAAGAGCTTTCAGGGCTAGCCCCTTTCGTGTGGGAGCAGTGGCTGGACGTTTCCGATTTGGGAGCTGGGCTCTGGCTGTGCCGAGAAGGAACGTCCCCACACTGCTATGGCTAGGAAGCTCAGAGGCACAGGGCTTGTGGGGCTGTGGAAGGGCTGCCTAGGGAAGGTGAGGGCCAGCAAGAGCTTTCAGGGCTAGCCCCTTTCGTGTGGGAGCAGTGGCTGGACGTTTCCGATCTGGGAGCTGGGCTCTGGCTGTGCCGGGAAGGAACGTCCGCAGAGTACTGTGGCTAGGAAGCTCAGAGGGCCAGGGCTTGTGGGGCTGTGGAAGGGCTGCCTAGGAAGGTGAGGGCCAGCAAGAGCTTTCAGGGCTAGCCCCTTTCGTGTGGGAGCAGTGGCTGGACGTTTCCGATTTGGGAGCTGGGCTCTGGCTGTGCTGAGAAGAAACGTCCGCAGAGTACTGCGGCTAGGAAGCTGAGAGGGCCAGGGCTTGTGGGGCTGTGGAAGGGCTGCCTAGGGAAGGTGAGGGCCAGCAAGAGCTTTCAGGGCTAGCCCCTTTCGTGTGGGAGCAGTGGCTGGACGTTTGAAATTTGGGAGCTGGGCTCTGGCTGTGCCGAGAAGGAACGTCCCCACACTGCTATGGCTAGGAAGCTGAGAGGGCCAGTGCTTGTGGGGCTGTGGAAGGGCTGCCTAGGAAGGTGAGGGCCAGCAAGAGCTTTCAGGGCTAGCCCCTTTCGTGTGGGAGCAGTGGCTGGACGTTTCCGATTTGGGAGCTGGGCTCTGGCTGTGCCGGGAAGGAACGTCCGCAGAGTACTGCGGCTAGGAAGCTGAGAGGGCCAGGGCTTGTGGGGCTGTGGAAGGGCTGCCTAGGGAAGGTAAGGGCCAGCAAGAGCTTTCAGGGCTAGCCCCTTTCGTGTGGGAGCAGTGGCTGGACGTTTCCGATTTGGGAGCTGGGCTCTGGCTGTGCTGAGAAGGAACGTCCGCAGAGTACTGCGGCTAGGAAGCTGAGAGGGCCAGGGCTTGTGGGGCTGTGGAAGGGCTGCCTAGGGAAGGTGAGGGCCAGCCAGACCTTTCAGGGCTAGCCCCTTTCGTGTGGGAGCAGTGGCTGGACGTTTCCGATTTGGGAGCTGGGCTCTGGCTGTGCCGAGAAGGAACGTCCCCACACTGCTATGGCTAGGAAGCTGAGAGGGCCAGGGCTTGTGGGGCTGTGGAAGGGCTGCCTAGGGAAGGTGAGGGCCAGCAAGAGCTTTCAGGGCTAGCCCCTTTCGTGTGGGAGCAGTGGCTGGACGTTTCCGATTCGGGAGCTGGGCTCTGGCTGTGCCTGGAAGGAACGTCCCCACACTTCTGTCGCTAGGAAGCTCAGAGGGCCAGTGCTTGTGGGGCTGTGGAAGGGCTGCCTAGGGAAGGTAAGGGCCAGCAAGAGCTTTCAGTGCTAGCCCCTTTGGTGTGGAGCAGTGGCTGGACGTTTCCGATTTGGGAGCTGGGCTCTGGCTGTGCCGGGAAGGAACGTCCGCACACTGCTGTGGCTAGGAAGCTCAGAGGGCCAGGGCTTGTGGGGCTGTGGAAGGGCTGCCTAGGGAAGGTGAGGGCCAGCCAGAGCTTTCAGGGCTAGCCCCTTTCGTGTGGGAGCAGTGGCTGGACGTTTCCGATTTGGGAGCTGGGCTCTGGCTGTGCCTGGAAGGAACGTCCCCACACTTCTGTCGCTAGGAAGCTCAGAGGGCCAGTGCTTGTGGGGCTGTGGAAGGGCTGCCTAGGGAAGGTAAGGGCCAGCAAGAGCTTTCAGTGCTAGCCCCTTTGGTGTGGGAGCAGTGGCTGGACGTTTCCGATTTGGGAGCTGGGCTCTGGCTGTGCCGGGAAGGAACGTCCGCACACTGCTGTGGCTAGGAAGCTCAGAGGGCCAGGGCTTGTGGGGCTGTGGAAGGGCTGCCTAGGGAAGGTGAGGGCCAGCCAGAGCTTTCAGGGCTAGCCCCTTTCGTGTGGGAGCAGTGGCTGGTCGGTTCCGATCTGGGAGCTGGGCTCTGGCTGTGCCGGGAAGGAACGTCCGCAGAGTACTGTGGCTAGGAAGCTCAGAGGGCCAGGGCTTGTGGGGCTGTGGAAGGGCTGCCTAGGAAGGTGAGGGCCAGCAAGAGCTTTCAGGGCTAGCCCCTTTGGTGTGGGAGCAGTGGCTGGACGTTTCCGATTTGGGAGCTGGGCTCTGGCTGTGCTGAGAAGGAAGGTCCGCAGAGTACTGCGGCTAGGAAGCTGAGAGGGCCAGGGCTTGTGGGGCTGTGGAAGGGCTGCCTAGGGAAGGTGAGGGCCAGCAAGAGCTTTCAGGGCTAGCCCCTTTCGTGTGGGAGCAGTGGCTGGACGTTTCCGATTTGGGAGCTGGGCTCTGGCTGTGCCGAGAAGGAACGTCCCCACACTGCTATGGCTAGGAAGCTGAGAGGGCCAGGGCTTGTGGGGCTGTGGAAGGGCTGCCTAGGGAAGGTGAGGGCCAGCAAGAGCTTTCAGGGCTAGCCCCGTTCATGTGGGAGCAGTGGCTGGACGTTTCCGATTTGGGAGCTGGGCTCTGGCTGTGCCGGGAAGCAACGTCCGCAGAGTACTGCGGCTAGGAAGCTCAGAGGGCCAGGGCTTGTGGGGCTGTGGAAGGGCTGCCTAGGGAAGGTGAGGGCCAGCAAGAGCTTTCAGGGCTAGCCCCTTTCGTGTGGGAGCAGTGGCTGGACGTTTCCGATTCGGGAGCTGGGCTCTGGCTGTGCCTGGAAGGAACGTCCCCACACTTCTGTCGCTAGGAAGCTCAGAGGGCCAGTGCTTGTGGGGCTGTGGAAGGGCTGCCTAGGGAAGGTAAGGGCCAGCAAGAGCTTTCAGTGCTAGCCCCTTTGGTGTGGAGCAGTGGCTGGACGTTTCCGATTTGGGAGCTGGGCTCTGGCTGTGCCGGGAAGGAACGTCCGCACACTGCTGTGGCTAGGAAGCTCAGAGGGCCAGGGCTTGTGGGGCTGTGGAAGGGCTGCCTAGGGAAGGTGAGGGCCAGCCAGAGCTTTCAGGGCTAGCCCCTTTGGTGTGGGAGCAGTGGCTGGACGTTTCCGATTTGGGAGCTGGGCTCTGGCTGTGCCGGGAAGGAAGGTCCGCAGAGTACTGCGGCTAGGAAGCTGAGAGGGCCAGTGCTTGTGGGGCTGTGGAAGGGCTGCCTAGGAAGGTGAGGGCCAGCCAGAGCTTTCAGGGCTAGCCCCTTTCGTGTGGGAGCAGTGGCTGGACGTTTCCGATTTGGGAGCTGGGCTCTGGCTGTGCCGGGAAGGAACGTCCGCAGAGTACTGCGGCTAGGAAGCTCAGAGGGCCAGGGCTTGTGGGGCTGTGGAAGGGCTGCCTAGGGAAGGTGAGGGCCAGCAAGAGCTTTCAGGGCTAGCCCCTTTCGTGTGGGAGCAGTGGCTGGACGTTTCCGATTCGGGAGCTGGGCTCTGGCTGTGCCTGGAAGGAACGTCCCCACACTTCTGTCGCTAGGAAGCTGAGAGGGCCAGGGCTTGTGGGGCTGTGGAAGGGCTGCCTAGGGAAGGTAAGGGCCAGCAAGAGCTTTCAGTGCTAGCCCCTTTGGTGTGGAGCAGTGGCTGGACGTTTCCGATTTGGGAGCTGGGCTCTGGCTGTGCCGGGAAGGAACGTCCGCACACTGCTGTGGCTAGGAAGCTCAGAGGGCCAGGGCTTGTGGGGCTGTGGAAGGGCTGCCTAGGGAAGGTGAGGGCCAGCCAGAGCTTTCAGGGCTAGCCCCTTTGGTGTGGGAGCAGTGGCTGGACGTTTCCAATTTGGGAGCTGGGCTCTGGCTGTGCCGGGAAGGAAGGTCCGCAGAGTACTGCGGCTAGGAAGCTGAGATGGCCAGTGCTTGTGGGGCTGTGGAAGGGCTGCCTAGGAAGGTGAGGGCCAGCAAGAGCTTTCAGTGCTAGCCCCTTTCGTGTGGGAGCAGTGGCTGGACGTTTCCGATTTGGGAGCTGGGCTCTGGCTGTGCCGGGAAGGAACGTCCGCAGAGTACTGCGGCTAGGAAGCTGAGAGGGCCAGGGCTTGTGGGGCTGTGGAAGGGCTGCCTAGGGAAGGTGAGGGCCAGCAAGAGCTTTCAGGGCTAGCCCCTTTGGTGTGGGAGCAGTGGCTGGACGTTTGAAATTTGGGAGCTGGGCTCTGGCTGTGCCGAGAAGGAACGTCCCCACTCTGCTATGGCTAGGAAGCTGAGAGGGCCAGGGCTTGTGGGGCTGTGGAAGGGCTGCCTAGGGAAGGTAAGGGCCAGCAAGAGCTTTCAGTGCTAGCCGCTTTGGTGTGGGAGCAGTGGCTGGACGTTTCCGATTTGGGAGGTGGGCTCTGGCTGTGCCGGGAAGGAACGTCCGCAGAGTACTGCGGCTAGGAAGCTGAGAGGGCCAGGGCTTGTGGGGCTGTGGAAGGGCTGCCTAGGGAAGGTGAGGGCCAGCAAGAGCTTTCAGGGCTAGCCCCTTTCGTGTGGGAGCAGTGGCTGGACGTTTCCGATTTGGGAGCTGGGCTCTGACTGTGCTCAGAAGGAACGTCCGCAGAGTACTGCGGCTAGGAAGCTGAGAGGGCCAGGGCTTGTGGGGCTGTGGAAGGGCTGCCTAGGGAAGGTGAGGGCCAGCAAGAGCTTTCAGGGCTAGCCCCTTTGTTGTGGGAGCAGTGGCTGGACGTTTCCGATTTGGGAGCTGGGCTCTGGCTGTGCCGGGAAGGAAGGTCCGCAGAGTACTGCGGCTAGGAAGCTGAGAGGGCCAGGGCTTGTGGGGCTGTGGAAGGGCTGCCTAGGGAAGGTGAGGGCCAGCAAGAGCTTTCAGGGCTAGCCCCTTTGGTGTGGGAGCAGTGGCTGGACGTTTCCGATTTGGGAGCTGGGCTCTGGCTGTGCTGAGAAGGAACGTCCGCAGAGTACTACGGCTAGGAAGCTGAGAGGGCCAGGGCTTGTGGGGCTGTGGAAGGGCTGCCTAGGAAGGTGAGGGCCAGCAAGAGCTTTCAGTGCTAGTCCCTTTGGTGTGGGAGCAGTGGCTGGACGTTTCCGATTTGGGAGCTGGGCTCTGGCTGGGCTGAGAAGGAACGTCCGCAGAGTACTGCGGCTAGGAAGCTCAGAGGGCCAGGGCTTGTGGGGCTGTGGAAGGGCTGCCTAGGGAAGGTGAGGGCCAGCAAGAGCTTTCAGGGCTAGCCCCTTTGGTGTGGAGCAGTGGCTGGACGTTTCCGATTTGGGAGCTGGGCTCTGGCTGTGCCGGGAAGGAACGTCCGCAGAGTACTGCGGCTAGGAAGCTGAGAGGGCCAGGGCTTGTGGGGCTGTGGAAGGGCTGCCTAGGAAGGTGAGGGCCAGCAAGAGCTTTCAGGGCTAGCCCCTTTCGTGTGGGAGCAGTGGCTGGACGTTTCCGATTTGGGAGCTGGGCTCTGGCTGTGCCGGGAAGGAACGTCCGCAGAGTACTGCGGCTAGGAAGCTCAGAGGGCCAGGGCTTGTGGGGCTGTGGAAGGGCTGCCTAGGGAAGGTGAGGGCCAGCAAGAGCTTTCAGGGCTAGCCCCTTTCGTGTGGGAGCAGTGGCTGGACGTTTCCGATTTGGGAGCTGGGCTCTGGCTGTGCTGAGAAGGAACGTCCGCAGAGTACTGCGGCTAGGAAGCTGAGAGGGCCAGGGCTTGTGGGGCTGTGGAAGGGCTGCCTAGGAAGGTGAGGGCCAGCAAGAGCTTTCAGGGCTAGCCCCGTTCGTGTGGGAGCAGTGGCTGGACGTTTCCAATTTGGGAGCTGGGCTCTGGCTGTGCCGGGAAGGAACGTCCCCACACTTCTGTCGCTAGGAAGCTCAGAGGGCCAGTGCTTGTGGGGCTGTGGAAGGGCTGCCTAGGGAAGGTGAGGGCCAGCAAGAGCTTTCAGTGTTAGCCCCTTTGGTGTGGAGCAGTGGCTGGACGTTTCCGATTTGGGAGCTGGGCTCTGGCTGTGCCGGGAAGGAACGTCCGCAGAGTACTGCGGCTAGGAAGCTGAGAGGGCCAGGGCTTGTGGGGCTGTGGAAGGGCTGCCTAGGGAAGGTGAGGGCCAGCCAGAGCTTTCAGGGCTAGCCCCTTTCGTGTGGGAGCAGTGGCTGGACGTTTCTGATTTGGGAGCTGGGCTCTGGCTGTGCCGGGAAGGAACGTCCGCAGAGTACTGCGGCTAGGAAGCTGAGAGGGCCAGGGCTTGTGGGGCTGTGGAAGGGCTGCCTAGGAAGGTGAGGGCCAGCAAGAGCTTTCAGGGCTAGCCCCTTTCGTGTGGGAGCAGTGGCTGGACGTTTCCGATTTGGGAGCTGGGCTCTGGCTGTGCCGGGAAGGAAGGTCCGCAGAGTACTGCGGCTAGGAAGCTGAGAGGGCCAGGGCTTGTGGGGCTGTGGAAGGGCTGCCTAGGGAAGGGGATGGCCAGCAAGAGCTTTCAGGGCTAGCCCCTTTGGTGTGGGAGCAGTGGCTGGACGTTTCCGATTTGGGAGGTGGGCTCTGGCTGTGCTGAGAAGGAACGTCCGCAGAGTACTGCGGCTAGGAAGCTGAGAGGGCCAGGGCTTGTGGGGCTGTGGAAGGGCTGCCTAGGAAGGTGAGGGCCAGCAAGAGCTTTCAGGGCTAGCCCCGTTCGTGTGGGAGCAGTGGCTGGACGTTTCCGATCTGGGAGCTGGGCTCTGGCTGTGCCGGGAAGGAACGTCCCCACACTTCTGTCGCTAGGAAGCTGAGAGGGCCAGTGCTTGTGGGGCTGTGGAAGGGCTGCCTAGGGAAGGTAAGGGCCAGCAAGAGCTTTCAGTGCTAGCCGCTTTGGTGTGGAGCAGTGGCTGGACGTTTCCGATTTGGGAGCTGGGCTCTGGCTGTGCCGGGAAGGAACGTCCGCACACTGCTGTGGCTAGGAAGCTGAGAGGGCCAGGGCTTGTGGGGCTGTGGAAGGGCTGCCTAGGGAAGGTGAGGGCCAGCAAGAGCTTTCAGGGCTAGCCCCTTTCGTGTGGGAGCAGTGGCTGGACGTTTCCGATCTGGGAGCTGGGCTCTGGCTGTGCCGGGAAGGAAGGTCCGCAGAGTACTGCGGCTAGGAAGCTGAGAGGGCCAGGGCTTGTGGGGCTGTGGAAGGGCTGCCTAGGAAGGTGAGGGCCAGCAAGAGCTTTCAGGGCTAGCCCCTTTCGTGTGGGAGCAGTGGCTGGACGTTTCCGATTTGGGAGCTGGGCTCTGGCTGTGCCGGGAAGGAACGTCCGCAGAGTACTGCGGCTAGGAAGCTCAGAGGGCCAGGGCTTGTGGGGCTGTGGAAGGGCTGCCTAGGGAAGGTGAGGGCCAGCAAGAGCTTTCAGGGCTAGCCCCTTTGGTGTGGGAGCAGTGGCTGGACGTTTCCGATTTGGGAGGTGGGCTCTGACTGTGCTCAGAAGGAACGTCCGCAGAGTACTGCGGCTAGGAAGCTGAGAGGGCGAGGGCTTGTGGGGCTGTGGAAGGGCTGCCTAGGGAAGGTGAGGGCCAGCAAGAGCTTTCAGGGCTAGCCCCTTTCGTGTGGGAGCAGTGGCTGGACGTTTCCGATTTGGGAGCTGGGCTCTGGCTGTGCCGGGAAAGAACGTCCGCAGAGTACTGCGGCTAGGAAGCTGAGAGGGCGAGGGCTTGTGGGGCTGTGGAAGGGCTGCCTAGGGAAGGTGAGGGCCAGCAAGAGCTTTCAGGGCTAGCCCCTTTGGTGTGGGAGCAGTGGCTGGACGTTTCCGATTTGGGAGCTGGGCTCTGGCTGTGCCGGGAAGGAACGTCCGCAGAGTACTGTGGCTAGGAAGCTCAGAGGGCCAGGGCTTGTGGGGCTGTGGAAGGGCTGCCTAGGAAGGTGAGGGCCAGCAAGAGCTTTCAGGGCTAGCCCCTTTCGTGTGGGAGCAGTGGCTGGACGTTTCCGATTTGGGAGCTGGGCTCTGGCTGTGCCGGGAAGGAACGTCCGCAGAGTACTGCGGCTAGGAAGCTGAGAGGGCCAGGGCTTGTGGGGCTGTGGAAGGGCTGCCTAGGGAAGGTGAGGGCCAGCAAGAGCTTTCAGGGCTAGCCCCTTTGGTGTGGGGGCAGTGGCTGGACGTTTGAAATTTGGGAGCTGGGCTCTGGCTGTGCCGAGAAGGAACGTCCCCACTCTGCTATGGCTAGGAAGCTGAGAGGGCCAGGGCTTGTGGGGCTGTGGAAGGGCTGCCTAGGGAAGGTGAGGGCCAGCAAGAGCTTTCAGGGCTAGCCCCGTTCGTGTGGGAGCAGTGGCTGGACGTTTCCGATTTGGGAGCTGGGCTCTGGCTGTGCCGGGAAGGAACGTCCGCAGAGTACTGCGGCTAGGAAGCTCAGAGGGCCAGGGCTTGTGGGGCTGTGGAAGGGCTGCCTAGGGAAGGTGAGGGCCAGCAAGAGCTTTCAGGGCTAGCCCCTTTGGTGTGGGAGCAGTGGCTGGACGTTTCCAATTTGGGAGCTGGGCTCTGGCTGTGCCGGGAAGGAACGTCCGCAGAGTACTGCGGCTAGGAAGCTCAGAGGGCCAGGGCTTGTGGGGCTGTGGAAGGGCTGCCTAGGGAAGGTGAGGGCCAGCAAGAGCTTTCAGTGTTAGCCCCTTTGGTGTGGAGCAGTGGCTGGACGTTTCCGATTTGGGAGCTGGGCTCTGGCTGTGCCGGGAAGGAACGTCCGCAGAGTACTGTGGCTAGGAAGCTGAGAGGGCCAGGGCTTGTGGGGCTGTGGAAGGGCTGCCTAGGGAAGGTGAGGGCCAGCCAGAGCTTTCAGGGCTAGCCCCTTTCGTGTGGGAGCAGTGGCTGGACGTTTCCGATTTGGGAGCTGGGCTCTGGCTGTGCCGGGAAGGAAGGTCCGCAGAGTACTGCGGCTAGGAAGCTGAGAGGGCCAGGGCTTGTGGGGCTGTGGAAGGGCTGCCTAGGAAGGTGAGGGCCAGCAAGAGCTTTCAGGGCTAGCCCCGTTCGTGTGGGAGCAGTGGCTGGACGTTTCCGATTTGGGAGGTGGGCTCTGGCTGTGCCGGGAAGGAACGTCCGCAGAGTACTGCGGCTAGGAAGCTGAGAGGGCCAGGGCTTGTGGGGCTGTGGAAGGGCTGCCTAGGGAAGGTGAGGGCCAGCAAGAGCTTTCAGGGCTAGCCCCTTTCGTGTGGGAGCAGTGGCTGGACGTTTCCGATTTGGGAGCTGGGCTCTGGCTGTGCCGGGAAGGAACGTCCCCACACTTCTGTCGCTAGGAAGCTGAGAGGGCCAGTGCTTGTGGGGCTGTGGAAGGGCTGCCTAGGGAAGGTGAGGGCCAGCAAGAGCTTTCAGGGCTAGCCCCTTTGGTGTGGAGCAGTGGCTGGACGTTTCCGATTTGGGAGCTGGGCTCTGGCTGTGCCGGGAAGGAACGTCCGCACACTGCTGTGGCTAGGAAGCTGAGAGGGCCAGGGCTTGTGGGGCTGTGGAAGGGCTGCCTAGGGAAGGTGAGGGCCAGCCAGAGCTTTCAGGGCTAGCCCCTTTCGTGTGGGAGCAGTGGCTGGACGTTTCCGATTTGGGAGCTGGGCTCTGGCTGTGCCGGGAAGGAAGGTCCGCAGAGTACTGCGGCTAGGAAGCTGAGAGGGCCAGGGCTTGTGGGGCTGTGGAAGGGCTGCCTAGGAAGGTGAGGGCCAGCAAGAGCTTTCAGGGCTAGCCCCTTTCGTGTGGGAGCAGTGGCTGGACGTTTCCGATTTGGGAGCTGGGCTCTGGCTGTGCCGGGAAGGAAGGTCCGCAGAGTACTGCGGCTAGGAAGCTGAGAGGGCCAGGGCTTGTGGGGCTGTGGAAGGGCTGCCTAGGGAAGGTGAGGGCCAGCAAGAGCTTTCAGGGCTAGCCCCTTTCGTGTGGGAGCAGTGGCTGGACGTTTCCGATTTGGGAGGTGGGCTCTGACTGTGCTCAGAAGGAACGTCCGCAGAGTACTGCGGCTAGGAAGCTGAGAGGGCGAGGGCTTGTGGGGCTGTGGAAGGGCTGCCTAGGGAAGGTGAGCGCCAGCAAGAGCTTTGAGGGCTAGCCCCTTTGGTGTGGGAGCAGTGGCTGGACGTTTCCGATTTGGGAGCTGGGCTCTGGCTGTGCCGGGAAGGAAGGTTCGCAGAGTACTGCGGCTAGGAAGCTCAGAGGGCCAGGGCTTGTGGGGCTGTGGAAGGGCTGCCTAGGGAAGGTGAGGGCCAGCCAGAGCTTTCAGGGCTAGCCCCTTTCATGTGGGAGCAGTGGCTGGACGTTTCCGATTTGGGAGCTGGGCTCTGGCTGTGCTGAGAAGGAACGTCCGCAGAGTACTGCGGCTAGGAAGCTGAGAGGGCCAGGGCTTGTGGGGCTGTGGAAGGGCTGCCTAGGAAGGTGAGGGCCAGCAAGAGCTTTCAGGGCTAGCCCCTTTCGTGTGGGAGCAGTGGCTGGACGTTTCCGATTTGGGAGCTGGGCTCTGGCTGTGCTCAGAAGGAACGTCCGCAGAGTACTGCGGCTAGGAAGCTCAGAGGGCCAGGGCTTGTGGGGCTGTGGAAGGGCTGCCTAGGGAAGGTGAGGGCCAGCAAGAGCTTTCAGGGCTAGCCCCTTTCGTGTGGGAGCAGTGGCTGGACGTTTCCGATTTGGGAGCTGGGCTCTGGCTGTGCCGAGAAGGAACGTCCCCACACTGCTATGGCTAGGAAGCTGAGAGGGCCAGGGCTTGTGGGGCTGTGGAAGGGCTGCCTAGGGAAGGTGAGGGCCAGCAAGAGCTTTCAGGGCTAGCCCCTTTCGTGTGGGAGCAGTGGCTGGACGTTTCCGATCTGGGAGCTGGGCTCTGGCTGTGCCGGGAAGGAACGTCCGCAGAGTACTGTGGCTAGGAAGCTCAGAGGGCCAGGGCTTGTGGGGCTGTGGAAGGGCTGCCTAGGGAAGGTGAGGGCCAGCAGGAGCTTTCAGGGCTAGCCCCTTTCGTGTGGGAGCAGTGGCTGGACGTTTCCGATTTGGGAGCTGGGCTCTGGCTGTGCTGAGAAGGAACGTCCACAGAGTACTGCGGCTAGGAAGCTGAGAGGGCCAGGGCTTGTGGGGCTGTGGAAGGGCTGCCTAGGGAAGGTGAGGGCCAGCAAGAGCTTTCAGGGCTAGCCCCTTTGGTGTGGGGGCTGTGGCTGGACGTTTGAAATTTGGGAGCTGGGCTCTGGCTGTGCCGAGAAGGAACGTCCCCACACTGCTATGGCTAGGAAGCTGAGAGGGCCAGGGCTTGTGGGGCTGTGGAAGGGCTGCCTAGGGAAGGTGAGGGCCAGCCAGAGCTTTCAGGGCTAGCCCCGTTCGTGTGGGAGCAGTGGCTGGACGTTTCCGATTTGGGAGCTGGGCTCTGGCCGTGCCGGGAAGGAACGTCCGCAGAGTACTGCGGCTAGGAAGCTCAGAGGGCCAGGGCTTGTGGGGCTGTGGAAGGGCTGCCTAGGGAAGGTGAGGGCCAGCAAGAGCTTTCAGGGCTAGCCCCTTTGGTGTGGGAGCAGTGGCTGGACGTTTCCGATTTGGGAGCTGGGCTCTGGCTGTGCCAGGAAGGAACGTCCGCAGAGTACTGCGGCTAGGAAGCTGAGAGGGCCAGGGCTTGTGGGGCTGTGGAAGGGCTGCCTAGGGAAGGTGAGGGCCAGCAAGAGCTTTCAGGGCTAGCCCCTTTCGTGTGGGAGCAGTGGCTGGACGTTTCCGATTTGGGAGGTGGGCTCTGACTGTGCTCAGAAGGAACGTCCGCAGAGTACTGCGGCTAGGAAGCTGAGAGGGCGAGGGCTTGTGGGGCTGTGGAAGGGCTGCCTAGGGAAGGTGAGGGCCAGCAAGAGCTTTCAGTGCTAGCCCCTTTGGTGTGGGAGCAGTGGCTGGACGTTTCCGATTTGGGAGCTGGGCTCTGGCTGTGCCGGGAAGGAAGGTCCGCAGAGTACTGCGGCTAGGAAGCTGAGAGGGCCAGGGCTTGTGGGGCTGTGGAAGGGCTGCCTAGGGAAGGTGAGGGCCAGCAAGAGCTTTCAGGGCTAGCCCCTTTCGTGTGGGAGCAGTGGCTGAACGTTTCCGATTTGGGAGCTGGGCTCTGACTGTGCTCAGAAGGAACGTCCGCAGAGTACTGCGGCTAGGAAGCTGAGAGGGCGAGGGCTTGTGGGGCTGTGGAAGGGCTGCCTAGGGAAGGTGAGGGCCAGCAAGAGCTTTCAGGGCTAGCCCCTTTCGTGTGGGAGCAGTGGCTGGACGTTTCCGATTTGGGAGCTGGGCTCTGGCTGTGCCGGGAAGGAACGTCCGCAGAGTACTGCGGCTAGGAAGCTCAGAGGGCCAGGGCTTGTGGGGCTGTGGAAGGGCTGCCTAGGAAGGTGAGGGCCAGCAAGATCTTTCAGGGCTAGCCCCTTTCGTGTGGGAGCAGTGGCTGGACGTTTCCGATTTGGGAGCTGGGCTCTGGGTGGGCTGAGAAGGAACGTCCGCAGAGTACTGCGGCTAGGAAGCTGAGAGGGCCAGGGCTTGTGGGGCTGTGGAAGGGCTGCCTAGGGAAGGTGAGGGCCAGCAAGAGCTTTCAGGGCTAGCCCCTTTGGTGTGGGAGCAGTGGCTGGACGTTTCTGATTTGGGAGCTGGGCTCTGGCTGTGCCGGGAAGGAACGTCCGCACACTGCTGCGGCTAGGAAGCTCAGAGGGCCAGGGCTTGTGGGGTTGTGGAAGGGCTGCCTAGGGAAGGTGAGGGCCAGCAAGAGCTTTCAGGGCTAGCCCCTTTCGTGTGGGAGCAGTGGCTGGACGTTTCCAATTTGGGAGCTGGGCTCTGGCTGTGCCGGGAAGGAACGTCCCCACACTTCTGTCTCTAGGAAGCTCAGAGGGCCAGTGCTTGTGGGGCTGTGGAAGGGCTGCCTAGGGAAGGTAAGGGCCAGCAAGAGCTTTCAGTGCTAGCCCCTTTGGTGTGGGAGCAGTGGCTGGACGTTTCCGATTTGGGAGCTGGGCTCTGGCTGTGCCGGGAAGGAACGTCCGCACACTTCTGTCGCTAGGAAGCTGAGAGGGCCAGGGCTTGTGGGGCTGTGGAAGGGCTGCCTAGGGAAGGTGAGGGCCAGCAAGAGCTTTCAGGGCTAGCCCCTTTGGTGTGGGAGCAGTGGCTGGACGTTTCCGATTTGGGAGCTGGGCTCTGGCTGTGCCAGGAAGGAACGTCCCCACACTGCTGTGGCTAGGAAGCTCAGAGGGCCAGGGCTTTTGGGGCTGTGGAAGGGCTGCCTAGGGAAGGTGAGGGCCAGCAAGAGCTTTCAGGGCTAGCCCCTTTCGTGTGGGAGCAGTGGCTGGACGTTTCCGATTTGGGAGCTGGGCTCTGGCTGTGCCGGGAAGGAAGGTCTGCAGAGTACTGCGGCTAGGAAGCTGAGAGGGCCAGGGCTTGTGGGGCTGTGGAAGGGCTGCCTAGGAAGGTGAGGGCCAGCAAGAGCTTTCAGGGCTAGCCCCTTTCGTGTGGGAGCAGTGGCTGGACGTTTCCGATTTGGGAGCTGGGCTCTGGCTGTGCCGGGAAGGAACGTCCGCAGAGTACTGCGGTTAGGAAGCTCAGAGGGCCAGGGCTTGTGGGGCTGTGGAAGGGCTGCCTAGGGAAGGTGAGGGCCAGCAAGAGCTTTCAGGGCTAGCCCCTTTCGTGTGGGAGCAGTGGCTGGACGTTTCCGATTTGGGAGCTGGGCTCTGGCTGTGCCGGGAAGGAACGTCCCCACACTGCTGTGGCTAGGAAGCTGAGAGGGCCAGGGCTTGTGGGGCTGTGGAAGGGCTGCCTAGGGAAGGTGAGGGCCAGCAAGAGCTTTCAGGGCTAGCCCCTTTCGTGTGGGAGCAGTGGCTGGACGTTTCCGATTTGGGAGCTGGGCTCTGGCTGTGCCGGGAAGGAACGTCCGCAGAGTACTGCGGCTAGGAAGCTGAGAGGGCCAGGGCTTGTGGGGCTGTGGAAGGGCTGCCTAGGAAGGTGAGGGCCAGCAAGAGCTTTCAGGGCTAGCCCCTTTGGTGTGGGAGCAGTGGCTGGACGTTTCCGATTTGGGAGCTGGGCTCTGGCTGTGCCGGGAAGGAACGTCCGCAGAGTACTGCGGCTAGGAAGCTGAGAGGGCCAGGGCTTGTGGGGCTGTGGAAGGGCTGCCTAGGGAAGGTGAGGGCCAGCAAGAGCTTTCAGGGCTAGCCCCTTTCGTGTGGGAGCAGTGGCTGGACGTTTCCGATTTGGGAGCTGGGCTCTGGCTGTGCCGGGAAGGAACGTCCCCACACTTCTGTCGCTAGGAAGCTCAGAGGGCCAGGGCTTGTGGGGCTGTGGAAGGGCTGCCTAGGGAAGGTGAGGGCCAGCAAGAGCTTTCAGGGCTAGCCCCTTTGGTGTGGGAGCAGTGGCTGGACGTTTCCAATTTGGGAGCTGGGCTCTGGCTGTGCCGGGAAGGAACGTCCCCACACTTCTGTCTCTAGGAAGCTCAGAGGGCCAGTGCTTGTGGGGCTGTGGAAGGGCTGCCTAGGGAAGGTGAGGGCCAGCAAGAGCTTTCAGGGCTAGCCCCTTTCGTGTGGGAGCAGTGGCTGGACGTTTCCGATTTGGGAGTTGGGCTCTGGCTGTGCCGAGAAGGAACGTCCGCACACTGCTGCGGCTAGGAAGCTGAGAGGGCCAGGGCTTGTGGGGCTGTGGAAGGGCTGCCTAGGGAAGGTGAGGGCCAGCAAGAGCTTTCAGGGCTAGCCCCTTTCGTGTGGGAGCAGTGGCTGGACGTTTCCGATTTGGGAGCTGGGCTCTGGCTGTGCCGGGAAGGAACGTCCGCAGAGTACTGCGGCTAGGAAGCTGAGAGGGCCAGGGCTTGTGGGGCTGTGGAAGGGCTGCCTAGGAAGGTGAGGGCCAGCAAGAGCTTTCAGGGCTAGCCCCTTTGGTGTGGGAGCAGTGGCTGGACGTTTCCGATTTGGGAGCTGGGCTCTGGCTGTGCTGAGAAGGAACGTCCGCAGAGTACTGCGGCTAGGAAGCTGAGAGGGCCAGTGCTTGTGGGGCTGTGGAAGGGCTGCCTAGGGAAGGTGAGGGCCAGCAAGAGCTTTCAGGGCTAGCCCCTTTGGTGTGGGGGCAGTGGCTGGACGTTTGAAATTTGGGAGCTGGGCTCTGGCTGTGCCGAGAAGGAACGTCCCCACACTGCTATGGCTAGGAAGCTGAGAGGGCCAGTGCTTGTGGGGCTGTGGAAGGGCTGCCTAGGGAAGGTGAGGGCCAGCAAGAGCTTTCAGGGCTAGCCCCGTTCGTGTGGGAGCAGTGGCTGGACGTTTCCGATCTGGGAGCTGGGCTCTGGCTGTGCCGGGAAGGAACGTCCGCAGAGTACTGCGGCTAGGAAGCTCAGAGGGCCAGGGCTTGTGGGGCTGTGGAAGGGCTGCCTAGGGAAGGTGAGGGCCAGCAAGAGCTTTCAGGGCTAGCCCCTTTCGTGTGGGAGCAGTGGCTGGACGTTTCCGATTTGGGAGCTGGGCTCTGGCTGTGCCTGGAAGGAACGTCCCCACACTTCTGTCGCTAGGAAGCTCAGAGGGCCAGTGCTTGTGGGGCTGTGGAAGGGCTGCCTAGGGAAGGTAAGGGCCAGCAAGAGCTTTCAGTGCTAGCCCCTTTCGTGTCGGAGCAGTGGCTGGACGTTTCCGATTTGGGAGCTGGGCTCTGGCTGTGCCGGGAAGGAACGTCCGCAGAGTACTGTGGCTAGGAAGCTGAGAGGGCCAGGGCTTGTGGGGCTGTGGAAGGGCTGCCTAGGAAGGTGAGGGCCAGCCAGACCTTTCAGGGCTAGCCCCTTTGGTGTGGGAGCAGTGGCTGGACGTTTCCGATTTGGGAGCTGGGCTCTGGCTGTGCCGGGAAGGAAGGTCCGCAGAGTACTGCGGCTAGGAAGCTGAGAGGGCCAGGGCTTGTGGGGCTGTGGAAGGGCTGCCTAGGAAGGTGAGGGCCAGCAAGAGCTTTCAGGGCTAGCCCCTTTCGTGTGGGAGCAGTGGCTGGACGTTTCCGATTTGGGAGCTGGGCTCTGGCTGTGCCGGGAAGGAACGTCCGCAGAGTACTGCGGCTAGGAAGCTGAGAGGGCCAGGGCTTGTGGGGCTGTGGAAGGGCTGCCTAGGGAAGGTGAGGGCCAGCAAGAGCTTTCAGGGCTAGCCCCTTTCGTGTGGGAGCAGTGGCTGGACGTTTCCGATTTGGGAGGTGGGCTCTGGCTGTGCCGAGAAGGAACGTCCGCAGAGTACTGCGGCTAGGAAGCTGAGAGGGCCAGGGCTTGTGGGGCTGTGGAAGGGCTGCCTAGGAAGGTGAGGGCCAGCAAGAGCTTTCAGGGCTAGCCCCTTTCGTGTGGGAGCAGTGGCTGGACGTTTCCGATTTGGGAGGTGGGCTCTGGCTGTGCCGGGAAGGAACGTCCGCACACTGCTGCGGCTAGGAAGCTGAGAGGGCCAGGGCTTGTGGGGCTGTGGAAGGGCTGCCTAGGGAAGGTGAGGGCCAGCAAGAGCTTTCAGGGCTAGCCCCTTTCGTGTGGGAGCAGTGGCTGGACGTTTCCAATTTGGGAGCTGGGCTCTGGCTGTGCCGGGAAGGAACGTCCCCACACTTCTGTCGCTAGGAAGCTCAGAGGGCCAGTGCTTGTGGGGCTGTGGAAGGGCTGCCTAGGGAAGGTAATGGCCAGCAAGAGCTTTCAGTGCTAGCCCTTTTGGTGTGGAGCAGTGGCTGGACGTTTCCGATTTGGGAGCTGGGCTCTGGCTGTGCCGGGAAGGAACGTCCGCACACTTCTGTCGCTAGGAAGCTGAGAGGGCCAGGGCTTGTGGGGCTGTGGAAGGGCTGCCTAGGGAAGGTGAGGGCCAGCAAGAGCTTTCAGGGCTAGCCCCTTTCGTGTGGGAGCAGTGGCTGGACGTTTCCGATTTGGGAGCTGGGCTCTGGCTGTGCCAGGAAGGAACGTCCCCACACTGCTGTGGCTAGGAAGCTCAGAGGGCCAGGGCTTGTGGGGCTGTGGAAGGGCTGCCTAGGGAAGGTGAGGGCCAGCAAGAGCTTTCAGGGCTAGCCCCTTTCGTGTGGGAGCAGTGGCTGGACGTTTCCGATTTGGGAGCTGGGCTCTGGCTGTGCCGGGAAGGAAGGTCCGCAGAGTACTGCGGCTAGGAAGCTGAGAGGGCCATGGCTTGTGGGGCTGTGGAAGGGCTGCCTAGGAAGGTGAGGGCCAGCAAGAGCTTTCAGGGCTAGCCCCTTTCGTGTGGGAGCAGTGGCTGGACGTTTCCGATTTGGGAGCTGGGCTCTGGCTGTGCCGGGAAGGAACGTCCGTAGAGTACTACGGTTAGGAAGCTCAGAGGGCCAGGGCTTGTGGGGCTGTGGAAGGGCTGCCTAGGGAAGGTGAGGGCCAGCAAGAGCTTTCAGGGCTAGCCCCTTTGGTGTGGGAGCAGTGGCTGGACGTTTCCGATTTGGGAGCTGGGCTCTGGCTGTGCCGGGAAGGAACGTCCCCACACTGCTGTGGCTAGGAAGCTGAGAGGGCCAGGGCTTGTGGGGCTGTGGAAGGGCTGCCTAGGGAAGGTGAGGGCCAGCAAGAGCTTTCAGGGCTAGCCCCTTTCGTGTGGGAGCAGTGGCTGGACGTTTCCGATTTGGGAGCTGGGCTCTGGCTGTGCCGGGAAGGAACGTCCGCACACTGCTGCGGCTAGGAAGCTCAGAGGGCCAGGGCTTGTGGGGCTGTGGAAGGGCTGCCTAGGGAAGGTGAGGGCCAGCAAGAGCTTTCAGGGCTAGCCCCTTTCGTGTGGGAGCAGTGGCTGGACGTTTCCAATTTGGGAGCTGGGCTCTGGCTGTGCCGGGAAGGAACGTCCCCACACTTCTGTCGCTAGGAAGCTCAGAGGGCCAGTGCTTGTGGGGCTGTGGAAGGGCTGCCTAGGGAAGGTAAGGGCCAGCAAGAGCTTTCAGTGCTAGCCCTTTTGGTGTGGAGCAGTGGCTGGACGTTTCCGATTTGGGAGCTGGGCTCTGGCTGTGCTGGGAAGGAACGTCCCCACACTTCTGTCGCTAGGAAGCTCAGAGGGCCAGTGCTTGTGGGGCTGTGGAAGGGCTGCCTAGGGAAGGTGAGGGCCAGCAAGAGCTTTCAGGGCTAGCCCCTTTCGTGTGGGAGCAGTGGCTGGACGTTTCCGATTTGGGAGGTGGGCTCTGGCTGTGCCGAGAAGGAACGTCCGCAGAGTACTGCGGCTAGGAAGCTGAGAGGGCCAGGGCTTGTGGGGCTGTGGAAGGGCTGCCTAGGAAGGTGAGGGCCAGCAAGAGCTTTCAGGGCTAGCCCCTTTCGTGTGGGAGCAGTGGCTGGACGTTTCCGATTTGGGAGGTGGGCTCTGGCTGTGCCGGGAAGGAACGTCCACACACTGCTGCGGCTAGGAAGCTCAGAGGGCCAGGGCTTGTGGGGCTGTGGAAGGGCTGCCTAGGGAAGGTGAGGGCCAGCAAGAGCTTTCAGGGCTAGCCCCTTTCGTGTGGGAGCAGTGGCTGGACGTTTCCAATTTGGGAGCTGGGCTCTGGCTGTGCCGGGAAGGAACGTCCCCACACTTCTGTCGCTAGGAAGCTCAGAGGGCCAGTGCTTGTGGGGCTGTGGAAGGGCTGCCTAGGGAAGGTAAGGGCCAGCAAGAGCTTTCAGTGCTAGCCCTTTTGGTGTGGAGCAGTGGCTGGACGTTTCCGATTTGGGAGCTGGGCTCTGGCTGTGCCGGGAAGGAACGTCCGCACACTTCTGTCGCTAGGAAGCTGAGAGGGCCAGGGCTTGTGGGGCTGTGCAAGGGCTGCCTAGGGAAGGTGAGGGCCAGCCAGAGCTTTCAGGGCTAGCCCCTTTCGTGTGGGAGCAGTGGCTGGACGTTTCCGATTTGGGAGCTGGGCTCTGGCTGTGCCGGGAAGGAACGTCCGCACACTGCTGTGGCTAGGAAGCTCAGAGGGCCAGGGCTTGTGGGGCTGTGGAAGGGCTGCCTAGGGAAGGTGAGGGCCAGCAAGAGCTTTCAGGGCTAGCCCCTTTCGTGTGGGAGCAGTGGCTGGACGTTTCCGATTTGGGAGCTGGGCTCTGGCTGTGCCGGGAAGGAACGTCCGCAGAGTACTGCGGCTAGGAAGCTGAGAGGGCCAGGGCTTGTGGGGCTGTGGAAGGGCTGCCTAGGAAGGTGAGGGCCAGCAAGAGCTTTCAGGGCTAGCCCCTTTCGTGTGGGAGCAGTGGCTGGACGTTTCCGATTTGGGAGCTGGGCTCTGGCTGTGCCGGGAAGGAACGTCCGCAGAGTACTGCGGTTAGGAAGCTCAGAGGGCCAGGGCTTGTGGGGCTGTGGAAGGGCTGCCTAGGGAAGGTGAGGGCCAGCAAGAGCTTTCAGGGCTAGCCCCTTTGGTGTGGGAGCAGTGGCTGGACGTTTCCGATTTGGGAGCTGGGCTCTGGCTGTGCCGGGAAGGAACGTCCCCACACTGCTGTGGCTAGGAAGCTCAGAGGGCCAGGGCTTGTGGGGCTGTGGAAGGGCTGCCTAGGGAAGGTGAGGGCCAGCAAGAGCTTTCAGGGCTAGCCCCTTTCGTGTGGGAGCAGTGGCTGGACGTTTCCGATTTGGGAGCTGGGCTCTGGCTGTGCCGGGAAGGAACGTCCGCACACTGCTGCGGCTAGGAAGCTCAGAGGGCCAGGGCTTGTGGGGCTGTGGAAGGGCTGCCTAGGGAAGGTAAGGGCCAGCAAGAGCTTTCAGTGCTAGCCCTTTTGGTGTGGAGCAGTGGCTGGACGTTTCCGATTTGGGAGCTGGGCTCTGGCTGTGCTGGGAAGGAACGTCCCCACACTTCTGTCGCTAGGAAGCTCAGAGGGCCAGTGCTTGTGGGGCTGTGGAAGGGCTGCCTAGGGAAGGTGAGGGCCAGCAAGAGCTTTCAGGGCTAGCCCCTTTCGTGTGGGAGCAGTGGCTGGACGTTTCCGATTTGGGAGCTGGGCTCTGGCTGGGCTGAGAAGGAACGTCCGCAGAGTACTGCGGCTAGGAAGCTGAGAGGGCCAGGGCTTGTGGGGCTGTGGAAGGGCTGCCTAGGGAAGGTGAGGGCCAGCAAGAGCTTTCAGGGCTAGCCCCTTTCGTGTGGGAGCAGTGGCTGGACGTTTCCGATTTGGGAGTTGGGCTCTGGCTGTGCCGAGAAGGAACGTCCGCACACTGCTGCGGCTAGGAGGCTGAGAGGGCCAGGGCTTGTGGGGCTGTGGAAGGGCTGCCTAGGGAAGGTGAGGGCCAGCAAGAGCTTTCAGGGCTAGCCCCTTTCGTGTGGGAGCAGTGGCTGGACGTTTCCGATTTGGGAGCTGGGCTCTGGCTGTGCCGGGAAGGAACGTCCGCAGAGTACTGCGGCTAGGAAGCTGAGAGGGCCAGGGCTTGTGGGGCTGTGGAAGGGCTGCCTAGAAAGGTGAGGGCCAGCAAGAGCTTTCAGGGCTAGCCCCTTTGGTGTGGGAGCAGTGGCTGGACGTTTCCGATTTGGGAGCTGGGCTCTGGCTGTGCTGAGAAGGAACGTCCGCAGAGTACTGCGGCTAGGAAGCTGAGAGGGCCAGTGCTTGTGGGGCTGTGGAAGGGCTGCCTAGGGAAGGTGAGGGCCAGCAAGAGCTTTCAGGGCTAGCCCCTTTGGTGTGGGGGCAGTGGCTGGACGTTTGAAATTTGGGAGCTGGGCTCTGGCTGTGCCGAGAAGGAACGTCCCCACACTGCTATGGCTAGGAAGCTGAGAGGGCCAGTGCTTGTGGGGCTGTGGAAGGGCTGCCTAGGGAAGGTGAGGGCCAGCAAGAGCTTTCAGGGCTAGCCCCGTTCGTGTGGGAGCAGTGGCTGGACGTTTCCGATCTGGGAGCTGGGCTCTGGCTGTGCCGGGAAGGAACGTCCGCAGAGTACTGCGGCTAGGAAGCTCAGAGGGCCAGGGCTTGTGGGGCTGTGGAAGGGCTGCCTAGGGAAGGTGAGCGCCAGCAAGAGCTTTCAGGGCTAGCCCCTTTCGTGTGGGAGCAGTGGCTGGACGTTTCCGATTTGGGAGCTGGGCTCTGGCTGTGCCTGGAAGGAAAGTCCCCACACTTCTGTCGCTAGGAAGCTCAGAGGGCCAGTGCTTGTGGGGCTGTGGAAGGGCTGCCTAGGGAAGGTGAGGGCCAGCCAGAGCTTTCAGGGCTAGCCCCTTTGGTGTGGGAGCAGTGGCTGGACGTTTCCGATTTGGGAGCTGGGCTCTGGCTGTGCCGGGAAGGAAGGTCCGCAGAGTACTGCGGCTAGGAAGCTGAGAGGGCCAGGGCTTGTGGGACTGTGGAAGGGCTGCCTAGGAAGGTGAGGGCCAGCAAGAGCTTTCAGGGCTAGCCCCGTTCGTGTGGGAGCAGTGGCTGGACGTTTCCGATTTGGGAGGTGGGCTCTGGCTGTGCCGGGAAGGAACGTCCGCAGAGTACTGCGGCTAGGAAGCTGAGAGGGCCAGGGCTTGTGGGGCTGTGGAAGGGCTGCCTAGGGAAGGTGAGGGCCAGCAAGAGCTTTCAGGGCTAGCCCCTTTCGTGTGGGAGCAGTGGCTGGACGTTTCCGATTTGGGAGCTGGGCTCTGGCTGTGCCGATAAGGAACGTCCGCAGAGTACTGCAGCTAGGAAGCTGAGAGGGCCAGGGCTTGTGGGGCTGTGGAAGGGCTGCCTAGGAAGGTGAGGGCCAGCAAGAGCTTTCAGGGCTAGCCCCTTTCGTGTGGGAGCAGTGGCTGGACGTTTCCGATTTGGGAGCTGGGCTCTGGCTGTGCCGGGAAGGAACGTCCGCACACTGCTGCGGCTAGGAAGCTCAGAGGGCCAGGGCTTGTGGGGCTGTGGAAGGGCTGCCTAGGGAAGGTGAGGGCCAGCAAGAGCTTTCAGGGCTAGCCCCTTTCGTGTGGGAGCAGTGGCTGGACGTTTCCAATTTGGGAGCTGGGCTCTGGCTGTGCCGGGAAGGAACGTCCCCACACTTCTGTCGCTAGGAAGCTCAGAGGGCCAGTGCTTGTGGGGCTGTGGAAGGGCTGCCTAGGGAAGGTAAGGGCCAGCAAGAGCTTTCAGTGCTAGCCCTTTTGGTGTGGAGCAGTAGCTGGACGTTTCCGATTTGGGAGCTGGGCTCTGGCTGTGCCGGGAAGGAACGTCCGCACACTTCTGTCGCTAGGAAGCTGAGAGGGCCAGGGCTTGTGGGGCTGTGGAAGGGCTGCCTAGGGAAGGTGAGGGCCAGCAAGAGCTTTCAGGGCTAGCCCCTTTCGTGTGGGAGCAGTGGCTGGACGTTTCCGATTTGGGAGCTGGGCTCTGGCTGTGCCAGGAAGGAACGTCCCCACACTGCTGTGGCTAGGAAGCTGAGAGGGCCAGGGCTTGTGGGGCTGTGGAAGGGCTGCCTAGGGAAGGTGAGGGCCAGCAAGAGCTTTTAGGGCTAGCCCCTTTCGTGTGGGAGCAGTGGCTGGACGTTTCCGATTTGGGAGCTGGGCTCTGGCTGTGCCGGGAAGGAAGGTCCGCAGAGTACTGCGGCTAGGAAGCTGAGAGGGCCAGGGCTTGTGGGGCTGTGGAAGGGCTGCCTAGGAAGGTGAGGGCCAGCAAGAGCTTTCAGGGCTAGCCCCTTTCGTGTGGGAGCAGTGGCTGGACGTTTCCGATTTGGGAGCTGGGCTCTGGCTGTGCCGGGAAGGAACGTCCGCAGAGTACTGCGGTTAGGAAGCTCAGAGGGCCAGGGCTTGTGGGGCTGTGGAAGGGCTGCCTAGGGAAGGTGAGGGCCAGCAAGAGCTTTCAGGGCTAGCCCCTTTGGTGTGGGAGCAGTGGCTGGACGTTTCCGATTTGGGAGCTGGGCTCTGGCTGTGCCGGGAAGGAACGTCCCCACACTGCTGTGGCTAGGAAGCTGAGAGGGCCAGGGCTTGTGGGGCTGTGGAAGGGCTGCCTAGGGAAGGTGAGGGCCAGCAAGAGCTTTCAGGGCTAGCCCCTTTCGTGTGGGAGCAGTGGCTGGACGTTTCCGATTTGGGAGGTGGGCTCTGGCTGTGCCGAGAAGGAACGTCCGCAGAGTACTGCGGCTAGGAAGCTGAGAGGGCCAGGGCTTGTGGGGCTGTGGAAGGGCTGCCTAGGAAGGTGAGGGCCAGCAAGAGCTTTCAGGGCTAGCCCCTTTCGTGTGGGAGCAGTGGCTGGACGTTTCCGATTTGGGAGCTGGGCTCTGGCTGTGCCGGGAAGGAACGTCCGCACACTGCTGCGGCTAGGAAGCTCAGAGGGCCAGGGCTTGTGGGGCTGTGGAAGGGCTGCCTAGGGAAGGTGAGGGCCAGCAAGAGCTTTCAGGGCTAGCCCCTTTCGTGTGGGAGCAGTGGCTGGACGTTTCCAATTTGGGAGCTGGGCTCTGGCTGTGCCGGGAAGGAACGTCCCCACACTTCTGTCGCTAGGAAGCTCAGAGGGCCAGTGCTTGTGGGGCTGTGGAAGGGCTGCCTAGGGAAGGTAAGGGCCAGCAAGAGCTTTCAGTGCTAGCCCTTTTGGTGTGGAGCAGTGGCTGGACGTTTCCGATTTGGGAGCTGGGCTCTGGCTGTGCCGGGAAGGAACGTCCGCACACTTCTGTCGCTAGGAAGCTGAGAGGGCCAGGGCTTGTGGGGCTGTGGAAGGGCTGCCTAGGGAAGGTGAGGGCCAGCAAGAGCTTTCAGGGCTAGCCCCTTTCGTGTGGGAGCAGTGGCTGGACGTTTCCGATTTGGGAGCTGGGCTCTGGCTGTGCCAGGAAGGCACGTCCCCACACTGCTGTGGCTAGGAAGCTCAGAGGGCCAGGGCTTGTGGGGCTGTGGAAGGGCTGCCTAGGGAAGGTGAGGGCCAGCAAGAGCTTTCAGGGCTAGCCCCTTTCGTGTGGGAGCAGTGGCTGGACGTTTCCGATTTGGGAGCTGGGCTCTGGCTGTGCCGGGAAGGAACGTCCGCAGAGTACTGCGGCTAGGAAGCTGAGAGGGCCATGGCTTGTGGGGCTGTGGAAGGGCTGCCTAGGAAGGTGAGGGCCAGCAAGAGCTTTCAGGGCTAGCCCCTTTCGTGTGGGAGCAGTGGCTGGACGTTTCCGATTTGGGAGCTGGGCTCTGGCTGTGCCGGGAAGGAACGTCCGCAGAGTACTGCGGTTAGGAAGCTCAGAGGGCCAGGGCTTGTGGGGCTGTGGAAGGGCTGCCTAGGGAAGGTGAGGGCCAGCAAGAGCTTTCAGGGCTAGCCCCTTTGGTGTGGGAGCAGTGGCTGGACGTTTCCGATTTGGGAGCTGGGCTCTGGCTGTGCCGGGAAGGAACGTCCCCACACTGCTGTGGCTAGGAAGCTGAGAGGGCCAGGGCTTGTGGGGCTGTGGAAGGGCTGCCTAGGGAAGGTGAGGGCCAGCAAGAGCTTTCAGGGCTAGCCCCTTTCGTGTGGGAGCAGTGGCTGGACGTTTCCGATTTGGGAGCTGGGCTCTGGCTGTGCCGGGAAGGAACGTCCGCACACTGCTGCGGCTAGGAAGCTGAGAGGGCCAGGGCTTGTGGGGCTGTGGAAGGGCTGCCTAGGGAAGGTGAGGGCCAGCAAGAGCTTTCAGTGCTAGCCCTTTTGGTGTGGAGCAGTGGCTGGACGTTTCCGATTTGGGAGCTGGGCTCTGGCTGTGCTGGGAAGGAACGTCCCCACACTTCTGTCGCTAGGAAGCTCAGAGGGCCAGTGCTTGTGGGGCTGTGGAAGGGCTGCCTAGGGAAGGTAAGGGCCAGCAAGAGCTTTCAGTGCTAGCCCTTTTGGTGTGGAGCAGTGGCTGGACGTTTCCGATTTGGGAGCTGGGCTCTGGCTGTGCTGGGAAGGAACGTCCCCACACTTCTGTCGCTAGGAAGCTCAGAGGGCCAGTGCTTGTGGGGCTGTGGAAGGGCTGCCTAGGGAAGGTGAGGGCCAGCAAGAGCTTTCAGGGCTAGCCCCTTTCGTGTGGGAGCAGTGGCTGGACGTTTCCGATTTGGGAGCTGGGCTCTGGCTGTGCTGAGAAGGAACGTCCGCAGAGTACTGCGGCTAGGAAGCTGAGAGGGCCAGGGCTTGTGGGGCTGTGGAAGGGCTGCCTAGGAAGGTGAGGGCCAGCAAGAGCTTTCAGGGCTAGCCCCTTTCGTGTGGGAGCAGTGGCTGGACGTTTCCGATTTGGGAGCTGGGCTCTGGCTGTGCTGAGAAGGAACGTCCGCAGAGTACTGCGGCTAGGAAGCTGAGAGGGCCAGGGCTTGTGGGGCTGTGGAAGGGCTGCCTAGGGAAGGTGAGGGCCAGCAAGAGCTTTCAGGGCTAGCCCCTTTCGTGTGGGAGCAGTGGCTGGACGTTTCCGATTTGGGAGTTGGGCTCTGGCTGTGCCGAGAAGGAACGTCCGCACACTGCTGCGGCTAGGAAGCTGAGAGGGCCAGGGCTTGTGGGGCTGTGGAAGGGCTGCCTAGGGAAGGTGAGGGCCAGCAAGAGCTTTCAGGGCTAGCCCCTTTCGTGTGGGAGCAGTGGCTGGACGTTTCCGATTTGGGAGCTGGGCTCTGGCTGTGCCGGGAAGGAACGTCCGCAGAGTACTGCGGCTAGGAAGCTGAGAGGGCCAGGGCTTGTGGGGCTGTGGAAGGGCTGCCTAGGAAGGTGAGGGCCAGCAAGAGCTTTCAGGGCTAGCCCCTTTGGTGTGGGAGCAGTGGCTGGACGTTTCCGATTTGGGAGCTGGGCTCTGGCTGTGCTGAGAAGGAACGTCCGCAGAGTACTGCGGCTAGGAAGCTGAGAGGGCCAGTGCTTGTGGGGCTGTGGAAGGGCTGCCTAGGGAAGGTGAGGGCCAGCAAGAGCTTTCAGGGCTAGCTCCTTTGGTGTGGGGGCAGTGGCTGGACGTTTGAAATTTGGGAGCTGGGCTCTGGCTGTGCCGAGAAGGAACGTCCCCACACTGCTATTGCTAGGAAGCTGAGAGGGCCAGTGCTTGTGGGGCTGTGGAAGGGCCGCCTAGGGAAGGTGAGGGCCAGCAAGAGCTTTCAGGGCTAGCCCCTTTGGTGTGGGAGCAGTGGCTGGACGTTTCCGATCTGGGAGCTGGGCTCTGGCTGTGCCGGGAAGGAACGTCCGCAGAGTACTGCGGCTAGGAAGCTCAGAGGGCCAGGGCTTGTGGGGCTGTGGAAGGGCTGCCTAGGGAAGGTGAGGGCCAGCAAGAGCTTTGAGGGCTAGCCCCTTTGGTGTGGGAGCAGTGGCTGGACGTTTCCGATTTGGGAGCTGGGCTCTGGCTGTGCCTGGAAGGAAAGTCCCCACACTTCTGTCGCTAGGAAGCTCAGAGGGCCAGTGCTTGTGGGGCTGTGGAAGGGCTGCCTAGGGAAGGTGAGGGCCAGCCAGACCTTTCAGGGCTAGCCCCTTTGGTGTGGGAGCAGTGGCTGGACGTTTCCGATTTGGGAGCTGGGCTCTGGCTGTGCCGGGAAGGAAGGTCCGCAGAGTACTGCGGCTAGGAAGCTGAGAGGGCCAGGGCTTGTGGGACTGTGGAAGGGCTGCCTAGGAAGGTGAGGGCCAGCAAGAGCTTTCAGGGCTAGCCCCGTTCGTGTGGGAGCAGTGGCTGGACGTTTCCGATTTGGGAGGTGGGCTCTGGCTGTGCCGGGAAGGAACGTCCGCAGAGTACTGCGGCTAGGAAGCTGAGAGGGCCAGGGCTTGTGGGGCTGTGGAAGGGCTGCCTAGGGAAGGTGAGGGCCAGCAAGAGCTTTCAGGGCTAGCCCCTTTGGTGTGGGAGCAGTGGCTGGACGTTTCCGATTTGGGAGCTGGGCTCTGGCTGTGCCGATAAGGAACGTCCGAAGAGTACTGCAGCTAGGAAGCTGAGAGGGCCAGGGCTTGTGGGGCTGTGGAAGGGCTGCCTAGGAAGGTGAGGGCCAGCAAGAGCTTTCAGGGCTAGCCCCTTTCGTGTGGGAGCAGTGGCTGGACGTTTCCGATTTGGGAGCTGGGCTCTGGCTGTGCCGGGAAGGAACGTCCGCACACTGCTGCGGCTAGGAAGCTCAGAGGGCCAGGGCTTGTGGGGCTGTGGAAGGGCTGCCTAGGGAAGGTGAGGGCCAGCAAGAGCTTTCAGGGCTAGCCCCTTTCGTGTGGGAGCAGTGGCTGGACGTTTCCGATTTGGGAGCTGGGCTCTGGCTGTGCCGGGAAGGAACGTCCCCACACTTCTGTCGCTAGGAAGCTCAGAGGGCCAGTGCTTGTGGGGCTGTGGAAGGGCTGCCTAGGGAAGGTAAGGGCCAGCAAGAGCTTTCAGTGCTAGCCCTTTTGGTGTGGAGCAGTGGCTGGACGTTTCCGATTTGGGAGCTGGGCTCTGGCTGTGCCGGGAAGGAACGTCCGCACACTTCTGTCGCTAGGAAGCTGAGAGGGCCAGGGCTTGTGGGGCTGTGGAAGGGCTGCCTAGGGAAGGTGAGGGCCAGCAAGAGCTTTCAGGGCTAGCCCCTTTCGTGTGGGAGCAGTGGCTGGACGTTTCCGATTTGGGAGCTGGGCTCTGGCTGTGCCAGGAAGGAACGTCCCCACACTGCTGTGGCTAGGAAGCTCAGAGGGCCAGGGCTTGTGGGGCTGTGGAAGGGCTGCCTAGGGAAGGTGAGGGCCAGCAAGAGCTTTTAGGGCTAGCCCCTTTCGTGTGGGAGCAGTGGCTGGACGTTTCCGATTTGGGAGCTGGGCTCTGGCTGTGCCGGGAAGGAAGGTCCGCAGAGTACTGCGGCTAGGAAGCTGAGAGGGCCAGGGCTTGTGGGGCTGTGGAAGGGCTGCCTAGGAAGGTGAGGGCCAGCAAGAGCTTTCAGGGCTAGCCCCTTTCGTGTGGGAGCAGTGGCTGGACGTTTCCGATTTGGGAGCTGGGCTCTGGCTGTGCCGGGAAGGAACGTCCGCAGAGTACTGCGGTTAGGAAGCTCAGAGGGCCAGGGCTTGTGGGGCTGTGGAAGGGCTGCCTAGGGAAGGTGAGGGCCAGCAAGAGCTTTCAGGGCTAGCCCCTTTGGTGTGGGAGCAGTGGCTGGACGTTTCCGATTTGGGAGCTGGGCTCTGGCTGTGCCGGGAAGGAACGTCCCCACACTGCTGTGGCTAGGAAGCTGAGAGGGCCAGGGCTTGTGGGGCTGTGGAAGGGCTGCCTAGGGAAGGTGAGGGCCAGCAAGAGCTTTCAGGGCTAGCCCCTTTCGTGTGGGAGCAGTGGCTGGACGTTTCCGATTTGGGAGCTGGGCTCTGGCTGTGCCGGGAAGGAACGTCCGCAGAGTACTGCGGCTAGGAAGCTGAGAGGGCCAGGGCTTGTGGGGCTGTGGAAGGGCTGCCTAGGAAGGTGAGGGCCAGCAAGAGCTTTCAGGGCTAGCCCCTTTCGTGTGGGAGCAGTGGCTGGACGTTTCCGATTTGGGAGCTGGGCTCTGGCTGTGCCGGGAAGGAACGTCCGCAGAGTACTGCGGCTAGGAAGCTGAGAGGGCCAGGGCTTGTGGGGCTGTGGAAGGGCTGCCTAGGGAAGGGGATGGCCAGCAAGAGCTTTCAGTGCTAGCCCCTTTCGTGTGGGAGCAGTGGCTGGACGTTTCCGATTTGGGAGCTGGGCTCTGGCTGTGCCGGGAAGGAACGTCCGCAGAGTACTGCGGCTAGGAAGCTGAGAGGGCCAGGGCTTGTGGGGCTGTGGAAGGGCTGCCTAGGGAAGGTGAGGGCCAGCAAGAGCTTTCAGGGCTAGCCCCTTTGGTGTGGGAGCAGTGGCTGGACGTTTCCGATTTGGGAGCTGGGCTCTGGCTGTGCTGAGAAGGAACGTCCGCAGAGTACTGCGGCTAGGAAGCTGAGAGGGCCAGGGCTTGTGGGGCTGTGGAAGGGCTGCCTAGGGAAGGTGAGGGCCAGCAAGAGCTTTCAGGGCTAGCCCCTTTCGTGTGGGAGCAGGGGCTGGACGTTTCCAATTTGGGAGCTGGGCTCTGGCTGTTCTGGGAAGGAACGTCCCCACACTTCTGTCGCTAGGAAGCTGAGAGGGCCAGTGCTTGTGGGGCTGTGGAAGGGCTGCCTAGGGAAGGTGAGGGCCAGCAAGAGCTTTCAGGGCTAGCCCCTTTCGTGTGGGAGCAGTGGCTGGACGTTTCCGATTTGGGAGCTGGGCTCTGGCTGTGCCTGGAAGGAAAGTCCCCACACTTCTGTCGCTAGGAAGCTCAGAGGGCCAGTGCTTGTGGGGCTGTGGAAGGGCTGCCTAGGGAAGGTGAGGGCCAGCCAGACCTTTCAGGGCTAGCCCCTTTGGTGTGGGAGCAGTGGCTGGACGTTTCCGATTTGGGAGCTGGGCTCTGGCTGTGCCGGGAAGGAAGGTCCGCAGAGTACTGCGGCTAGGAAGCTGAGAGGGCCAGGGCTTGTGGGACTGTGGAAGGGCTGCCTAGGAAGGTGAGGGCCAGCAAGAGCTTTCAGGGCTAGCCCCGTTCGTGTGGGAGCAGTGGCTGGACGTTTCCGATTTGGGAGGTGGGCTCTGGCTGTGCCGGGAAGGAACGTCCGCAGAGTACTGCGGCTAGGAAGCTGAGAGGGCCAGGGCTTGTGGGGCTGTGGAAGGGCTGCCTAGGGAAGGTGAGGGCCAGCAAGAGCTTTCAGGGCTAGCCCCTTTGGTGTGGGAGCAGTGGCTGGACGTTTCCGATTTGGGAGCTGGGCTCTGGCTGTGCCGATAAGGAACGTCCGAAGAGTACTGCAGCTAGGAAGCTGAGAGGGCCAGGGCTTGTGGGGCTGTGGAAGGGCTGCCTAGGAAGGTGAGGGCCAGCAAGAGCTTTCAGGGCTAGCCCCTTTCGTGTGGGAGCAGTGGCTGGACGTTTCCGATTTGGGAGCTGGGCTCTGGCTGTGCCGGGAAGGAACGTCCGCACACTGCTGCGGCTAGGAAGCTCAGAGGGCCAGGGCTTGTGGGGCTGTGGAAGGGCTGCCTAGGGAAGGTGAGGGCCAGCAAGAGCTTTCAGGGCTAGCCCCTTTCGTGTGGGAGCAGTGGCTGGACGTTTCCGATTTGGGAGCTGGGCTCTGGCTGTGCCGGGAAGGAACGTCCCCACACTTCTGTCGCTAGGAAGCTCAGAGGGCCAGTGCTTGTGGGGCTGTGGAAGGGCTGCCTAGGGAAGGTAAGGGCCAGCAAGAGCTTTCAGTGCTAGCCCTTTTGGTGTGGAGCAGTGGCTGGACGTTTCCGATTTGGGAGCTGGGCTCTGGCTGTGCCGGGAAGGAACGTCCGCACACTTCTGTCGCTAGGAAGCTGAGAGGGCCAGGGCTTGTGGGGCTGTGGAAGGGCTGCCTAGGGAAGGTGAGGGCCAGCAAGAGCTTTCAGGGCTAGCCCCTTTCGTGTGGGAGCAGTGGCTGGACGTTTCCGATTTGGGAGCTGGGCTCTGGCTGTGCCAGGAAGGAACGTCCCCACACTGCTGTGGCTAGGAAGCTCAGAGGGCCAGGGCTTGTGGGGCTGTGGAAGGGCTGCCTAGGGAAGGTGAGGGCCAGCAAGAGCTTTTAGGGCTAGCCCCTTTCGTGTGGGAGCAGTGGCTGGACGTTTCCGATTTGGGAGCTGGGCTCTGGCTGTGCCGGGAAGGAAGGTCCGCAGAGTACTGCGGCTAGGAAGCTGAGAGGGCCAGGGCTTGTGGGGCTGTGGAAGGGCTGCCTAGGAAGGTGAGGGCCAGCAAGAGCTTTCAGGGCTAGCCCCTTTCGTGTGGGAGCAGTGGCTGGACGTTTCCGATTTGGGAGCTGGGCTCTGGCTGTGCCGGGAAGGAACGTCCGCAGAGTACTGCGGTTAGGAAGCTCAGAGGGCCAGGGCTTGTGGGGCTGTGGAAGGGCTGCCTAGGGAAGGTGAGGGCCAGCAAGAGCTTTCAGGGCTAGCCCCTTTGGTGTGGGAGCAGTGGCTGGACGTTTCCGATTTGGGAGCTGGGCTCTGGCTGTGCCGGGAAGGAACGTCCCCACACTGCTGTGGCTAGGAAGCTGAGAGGGCCAGGGCTTGTGGGGCTGTGGAAGGGCTGCCTAGGGAAGGTGAGGGCCAGCAAGAGCTTTCAGGGCTAGCCCCTTTCGTGTGGGAGCAGTGGCTGGACGTTTCCGATTTGGGAGCTGGGCTCTGGCTGTGCCGGGAAGGAACGTCCGCAGAGTACTGCGGCTAGGAAGCTGAGAGGGCCAGGGCTTGTGGGGCTGTGGAAGGGCTGCCTAGGAAGGTGAGGGCCAGCAAGAGCTTTCAGGGCTAGCCCCTTTCGTGTGGGAGCAGTGGCTGGACGTTTCCGATTTGGGAGCTGGGCTCTGGCTGTGCCGGGAAGGAACGTCCGCAGAGTACTGCGGCTAGGAAGCTGAGAGGGCCAGGGCTTGTGGGGCTGTGGAAGGGCTGCCTAGGGAAGGGGATGGCCAGCAAGAGCTTTCAGTGCTAGCCCCTTTCGTGTGGGAGCAGTGGCTGGACGTTTCCGATTTGGGAGCTGGGCTCTGGCTGTGCCGGGAAGGAACGTCCGCAGAGTACTGCGGCTAGGAAGCTGAGAGGGCCAGGGCTTGTGGGGCTGTGGAAGGGCTGCCTAGGGAAGGTGAGGGCCAGCAAGAGCTTTCAGGGCTAGCCCCTTTGGTGTGGGAGCAGTGGCTGGACGTTTCCGATTTGGGAGCTGGGCTCTGGCTGTGCTGAGAAGGAACGTCCGCAGAGTACTGCGGCTAGGAAGCTGAGAGGGCCAGGGCTTGTGGGGCTGTGGAAGGGCTGCCTAGGGAAGGTGAGGGCCAGCAAGAGCTTTCAGGGCTAGCCCCTTTCGTGTGGGAGCAGGGGCTGGACGTTTCCAATTTGGGAGCTGGGCTCTGGCTGTTCTGGGAAGGAACGTCCCCACACTTCTGTCGCTAGGAAGCTGAGAGGGCCAGTGCTTGTGGGGCTGTGGAAGGGCTGCCTAGGGAAGGTGAGGGCCAGCAAGAGCTTTCAGGGCTAGCCCCTTTCGTGTGGGAGCAGTGGCTGGACGTTTCCGATTTGGGAGCTGGGCTCTGGCTGTGCCGGGAAGGAACGTCCGCAGAGTACTGCGGCTAGGAAGCTGAGAGGGCCAGGGCTTGTGGGGCTGTGGAAGGGCTGCCTAGGGAAGGTGAGGGCCAGCCAGAGCTTTGAGGGCTAGCCCCTTTGGTGTGGGAGCAGTGGCTGGACGTTTCCGATTTGGGAGCTGGGCTCTGGCTGTGCCGGGAAGGAAGGTCCGCAGAGTACTGCGGCTAGGAAGCTGAGAGGGCCAGGGCTTGTGGGGCTGTGGAAGGGCTGCCTAGGAAGGTGAGGGCCAGCAAGAGCTTTCAGGGCTAGCCCCTTTCGTGTGGGAGCAGTGGCTGGACGTTTCCGATTTGGGAGCTGGGCTCTGGCTGTGCCGGGAAGGAACGTCCGCAGAGTACTGCGGCTAGGAAGCTCAGAGGGCCAGGGCTTGTGGGGCTGTGGAAGGGCTGCCTAGGGAAGGTGAGGGCCAGCAAGAGCTTTCAGGGCTAGCCCCTTTCGTGTGGGAGCAGTGGCTGGACGTTTCCGATTTGGGAGCTGGGCTCTGGCTGTGCCGAGAAGGAACGTCCGCAGAGTACTGCGGCTAGGAAGCTGAGAGGGCCAGGGCTTGTGGGGCTGTGGAAGGGCTGCCTAGGGAAGGTGAGGGCCAGCAAGAGCTTTCAGGGCTAGCCCCTTTCGTGTGGGAGCAGTGGCTGGACGTTTCCGATCTGGGAGCTGGGCTCTGGCTGTGCCGGGAAGGAACGTCCGCAGAGTACTGTGGCTAGGAAGCTGAGAGGGCCAGGGCTTGTGGGGCTGTGGAAGAGCTGCCTAGGGAAGGTGAGGGCCAGCCAGAGCTTTCAGGGCTAGCCCCTTTCGTGTGGGAGCAGTGGCTGGACGTTTCCGATTTGGGAGCTGGGCTCTGGCTGTGCCGGGAAGGAAGGTCCGCAGAGTACTGCGGCTAGGAAGCTGAGAGGGCCAGGGCTTGTGGGGCTGTGGAAGGGCTGCCTAGGAAGGTGAGGGCCAGCAAGAGCTTTCAGGGCTAGCCCCTTTCGTGTGGGAGCAGTGGCTGGACGTTTCCGATTTGGGAGCTGGGCTCTGGCTGTGCTGAGAAGGAACGTCCGCAGAGTACTGCGGCTAGGAAGCTGAGAGGGCCAGGGCTTGTGGGGCTGTGGAAGGGCTGCCTAGGGAAGGTGAGGGCCAGCAAGAGCTTTCAGGGCTAGCCCCTTTCGTGTGGGAGCAGTGGCTGGACGTTTCCGATTTGGGAGCTGGGCTCTGGCTGTGCTGAGAAGGAACGTCCGCAGAGTACTGCGGCTAGGAAGCTGAGAGGGCCAGGGCTTGTGGGGCTGTGGAAGGGCTGCCTAGGAAGGTGAGGGCCAGCAAGAGCTTTCAGGGCTAGCCCCGTTCGTGTGGGAGCAGTGGCTGGACGTTTCCGATTTGGGAGCTGGGCTCTGGCTGTGCCGGGAAGGAACGTCCCCACACTGCTGTGGCTAGGAAGCTGAGAGGGCCAGTGCTTGTGGGGCTGTGGAAGGGCTGCCTAGGGAAGGTAAGGGCCAGCAAGAGCTTTCAGGGCTAGCCGATTTGGTGTGGAGCAGTGGCTGGACGTTTCCGATTTGGGAGCTGGGCTCTGGCTGTGCCGGGAAGGAACGTCCGCACACTGCTGTGGCTAGGAAGCTGAGAGGGCCAGGGCTTGTGGGGCTGTGGAAGGGCTGCCTAGGGAAGGTGAGGGCCAGCCAGAGCTTTCAGGGCTAGCCCCTTTGGTGTGGGAGCAGTGGCTGGACGTTTCCGATTTGGGAGCTGGGCTCTGGCTGTGCCGGGAAGGAAGGTCCGCAGAGTACTGCGGCTAGGAAGCTGAGAGGGCCAGGGCTTGTGGGGCTGTGGAAGGGCTGCCTAGGAAGGTGAGGGCCAGCAAGAGCTTTCAGGGCTAGCCCCTTTCGTGTGGGAGCAGTGGCTGGACGTTTCCGATTTGGGAGCTGGGCTCTGGCTGTGCCGGGAAGGAACGTCCGCAGAGTACTGCGGCTAGGAAGCTCAGAGGGCCAGGGCTTGTGGGGCTGTGGAAGGGCTGCCTAGGGAAGGTGAGGGCCAGCAAGAGCTTTCAGGGCTAGCCCCTTTCGTGTGGGAGCAGGGGCTGGACGTTTCCAATTTGGGAGCTGGGCTCTGGCTGTGCTGGGAAGGAACGTCCCACACTTCTGTCGCTAGGAAGCTGAGAGGGCCAGGGCTTGTGGGGCTGTGGAAGGGCTGCCTAGGGAAGGTGAGGGCCAGCAAGAGCTTTCAGGGCTAGCCCCTTTGGTGTGGGAGCAGTGGCTGGACGTTTCCGATTTGGGAGCTGGGCTCTGGCTGTGCTGAGAAGGAACGTCCGCAGAGTACTGCGGCTAGGAAGCTGAGAGGGCCATGGCTTGTGGGGCTGTGGAAGGGCTGCCTAGGAAGGTGAGGGCCAGCAAGAGCTTTCAGGGCTAGCCCCTTTCGTGTGGGAGCAGTGGCTGGACGTTTCCGATTTGGGAGCTGGGCTCTGGCTGGGCTGAGAAGGAACGTCCGCAGAGTACTGCGGCTAGGAAGCTGAGAGGGCCAGGGCTTGTGGGGCTGTGGAAGGGCTGCCTAGGGAAGGTGAGGGCCAGCAAGAGCTTTCAGGGCTAGCCCCTTTGGTGTGGGAGCAGTGGCTGGACGTTTCCGATTTGGGAGTTGGGCTCTGGCTGTACCGAGAAGGAACGTCCCCACACTGCTATGGCTAGGAAGCTGAGAGGGCCAGGGCTTGTGGGGCTGTGGAAGGGCTGCCTAGGGAAGGTGAGGGCCAGCAAGAGCTTTCAGGGCTAGCCCCTTTCGTGTGGGAGCAGTGGCTGGACGGTTCCGATCTGGGAGCTGGGCTCTGGCTGTGCCGGGAAGGAACGTCCGCAGAGTACTGCGGCTAGGAAGCTCAGAGGGCCAGGGCTTGTGGGGCTGTGGAAGGGCTGCCTAGGGAAGGTGAGGGCCAGCAAGAGCTTTCAGGGCTAGCCCCTTTGGTGTGGGGGCAGTGGCTGGACGTTTGAAATTTGGGAGCTGGGCTCTGGCTGTGCCGGGAAGGAACGTCCCCACACTGCTATGGCTAGGAAGCTGAGAGGGCCAGTGCTTGTGGGGCTGTGGAAGGGCTGCCTAGGGAAGGTGAGGGCCAGCAAGAGCTTTCAGGGCTAGCCCCGTTCGTGTGGGAGCAGTGGCTGGACGTTTCCGATCTGGGAGCTGGGCTCTGGCTGTGCCGGGAAGGAACGTCCGCAGAGTACTGCGGCTAGGAAGCTGAGAGGGCCAGGGCTTGTGGGGCTGTGGAAGGGCTGCCTAGGGAAGGTGAGGGCCAGCAAGAGCTTTCAGGGCTAGCCCCTTTCGTGTGGGAGCAGTGGCTGGACGTTTCCGATTTGGGAGCTGGGCTCTGGCTGTGCCTGGAACGAACGTCACCACACTTCTGTCGCTAGGAAGCTCAGAGGGCCAGTGCTTGTGGGGCTGTGGAAGGGCTGCCTAGGGAAGGTAAGGGCCAGCAAGAGCTTTCAGTGCTAGCCCCTTTCGTGTGGGAGCAGTGGCTGGACGTTTCCGATTTGGGAGCTGGGCTCTGGCTGTGCCGTGAAGGAACGTCCGCAGAGTACTGTGGCTAGGAAGCTGAGAGGGCCAGGGCTTGTGGGGCTGTGGAAGGGCTGCCTAGGGAAGGTGAGGGCCAGCCAGACCTTTCAGGGCTAGCCCCTTTGGTGTGGGAGCAGTGGCTGGACGTTTCCGATTTGGGAGCTGGGCTCTGGCTGTGCCGGGAAGGAAGGTCCGCAGAGTACTGCGGCTAGGAAGCTGAGAGGGCCAGGGCTTGTGGGGCTGTGGAAGGGCTGCCTAGGAAGGTGAGGGCCAGCAAGAGCTTTCAGGGCTAGCCCCTTTCGTGTGGGAGCAGTGGCTGGACGTTTCCGATTTGGGAGCTGGGCTCTGGCTGTGCCGGGAAGGAAGGTCCGCAGAGTACTGCGGCTAGGAAGCTCAGAGGGCCAGGGCTTGTGGGGCTGTGGAAGGGCTGCCTAGGGAAGGTGAGCGCCAGCAAGAGCTTTCAGGGCTAGCCCCTTTCGTGTGGGAGCAGTGGCTGGACGTTTCCGATTTGGGAGGTGGGCTCTGGCTGTGCCGAGAAGGAACGTCCGCAGAGTACTGCGGCTAGGAAGCTGAGAGGGCCAGGGCTTGTGGGGCTGTGGAAGGGCTGCCTAGGAAGGTGAGGGCCAGCAAGAGCTTTCAGGGCTAGCCCCTTTGGTGTGGGGGCAGTGGCTGGACGTTTCCGATTTGGGAGCTGGGCTCTGGCTGTGCCGAGAAGGAACGTCCCCACACTGCTATGGCTAGGAAGCTGAGAGGGCCAGGGCTTGTGGGGCTGTGGAAGGGCTGCCTAGGGAAGGTGAGGGCCAGCAAGAGCTTTCAGGGCTAGCCCCTTTCGTGTGGGAGCAGTGGCTGGACGTTTCCGATCTGGGAGCTGGGCTCTGGCTGTGCCGGGAAGGAACGTCCGCAGAGTACTGCGGCTAGGAAGCTGAGAGGGCCAGGGCTTGTGGGGCTGTGGAAGGGCTGCCTAGGAAGGTGAGGGCCAGCAAGAGCTTTCAGGGCTAGCCCCTTTCGTGTGGGAGCAGTGGCTGGACGTTTCCGATTTGGGAGCTGGGCTCTGGCTGTGCCGGGAAGGAACGTCCGCAGAGTACTGCGGCTAGGAAGCTGAGAGGGCCAGGGCTTGTGGGGCTGTGGAAGGGCTGCCTAGGGAAGGTGAGGGCCAGCAAGAGCTTTCAGGGCTAGCCCCTTTGGTGTGGGAGCAGTGGCTGGACGTTTCCGATTTGGGAGCTGGGCTCTGGCTGTGCTGAGAAGGAACGTCCGCAGAGTACTGCGGCTAGGAAGCTGAGAGGGCCAGGGCTTGTGGGACTGTGGAAGGGCTGCGTAGGAAGGTGAGGGCCAGCAAGAGCTTTCAGGGCTAGCCCCGTTCGTGTGGGAGCAGTGGCTGGACGTTTCCAATTTGGGAGCTGGGCTCTGGCTGTGCCGGGAAGGAACGTCCCCACACTGCTGTGGCTAGGAAGCTCAGAGGGCCAGGGCTTGTGGGGCTGTGGAAGGGCTGCCTAGGGAAGGTAAGGGCCAGCAAGAGCTTTGAGGGCTAGCCCCTTTGGTGTGGAGCAGTGGCTGGACGTTTCCGATTTGGGAGCTGGGCTCTGGCTGTGCCGGGAAGGAACGTCCGCACACTGCTGTGGCTAGGAAGCTGAGAGGGCCAGGGCTTGTGGGGCTGTGGAAGGGCTGCCTAGGGAAGGTAAGGGCCAGCAAGAGCTTTCAGTGCTAGCCCCTTTCGTGTGGGAGCAGTGGCTGGACGTTTCCGATTTGGGAGGTGGGCTCTGACTGTGCTCAGAAGGAACGTCCGCAGAGTACTGCGGCTAGGAAGCTGAGAGGGCCAGGGCTTGTGGGGCTGTGGAAGGGCTGCCTAGGGAAGGTGAGCGCCAGCAAGAGCTTTCAGGGCTAGCCCCTTTCGTGTGGGAGCAGTGGCTGGACGTTTCCGATTTGGGAGCTGGGCTCTGGCTGTGCCGGGAAGGAAGGTCCGCAGAGTACTGCGGCTAGGAAGCTGAGAGGGCCAGGGCTTGTGGGGCTGTGGAAGGGCTGCCTAGGGAAGGTGAGGGCCAGCAAGAGCTTTCAGGGCTAGCCCCTTTCGTGTGGGAGCAGTGGCTGGACGTTTCCGATTTGGGAGCTGGGCTCTGGCTGTGCCGAGAAGGAACGTCCCCACACTGCTATGGCTAGGAAGCTGAGAGGGCCAGGGCTTGTGGGGCTGTGGAAGGGCTGCCTAGGGAAGCTGAGGGCCAGCAAGAGCTTTCAGGGCTAGCCCCTTTCGTGTGGGAGCAGTGGCTGGACGTTTCCGATCTGGGAGCTGGGCTCTGGCTGTGCCGGGAAGGAACGTCCGCAGAGTACTGCGGCTAGGAAGCTCAGAGGGCCAGGGCTTGTGGGGCTGTGGAAGGGCTGCCTAGGGAAGGTGAGGGCCAGCAAGAGCTTTCAGGGCTAGCCCCTTTCGTGTGGGAGCAGTGGCTGGACGTTTCCGATTTGGGAGCTGGGCTCTGGCTGTGCCGGGAAGGAACGTCCGCAGAGTACTGCGGCTAGGAAGCTGAGAGGGCCAGGGCTTGTGGGGCTGTGGAAGGGCTGCCTAGGGAAGGTGAGGGCCAGCAAGAGCTTTCAGGGCTAGCCCCTTTCGTGTGGGGGCAGTGGCTGGACGTTTCCGATTTGGGAGCTGGGCTCTGGCTGTGCCGAGAAGGAACGTCCCCACACTGCTATGGCTAGGAAGCTGAGAGGGCCAGGGCTTGTGGGGCTGTGGAAGGGCTGCCTAGGGAAGGTGAGGGCCAGCAAGAGCTTTCAGGGCTAGCCCCGTTCGTGTGGGAGCAGTGGCTGGACGTTTCCGATTTGGGAGCTGGGCTCTGGCTGTGCCGGGAAGGAACGTCCGCAGAGTACTGCGGCTAGGAAGCTGAGAGGGCCAGGGCTTGTGGGGCTGTGGAAGGGCTGCCTAGGGAAGGTGAGGGCCAGCAAGAGCTTTCAGGGCTAGCCCCTTTCGTGTGGGAGCAGTGGCTGGACGTTTCCGATTTGGGAGGTGGGCTCTGACTGTGCTCAGAAGGAACGTCCGCAGAGTACTGCGGCTAGGAAGCTGAGAGGGCCAGGGCTTGTGGGGCTGTGGAAGGGCTGCCTAGGGAAGGTGAGGGCCAGCAAGAGCTTTGAGGGCTAGCCCCTTTCGTGTGGGAGCAGTGGCTGGACGTTTCCGATTTGGGAGGTGGGCTCTGGCTGTGCCGGGAAGGAAGGTCCGCAGAGTACTGCGGCTAGGAAGCTGAGAGGGCCAGGGCTTGTGGGGCTGTGGAAGGGCTGCCTAGGGAAGGTGAGGGCCAGCAAGAGCTTTCAGGGCTAGCCCCTTTCGTGTGGGAGCAGTGGCTGGACGTTTCCGATTTGGGAGCTGGGCTCTGGCTGTGCCGGGAAGGAAGGTCCGCAGAGTACTGCGGCTAGGAAGCTGAGAGGGCCAGGGCTTGTGGGGCTGTGGAAGGGCTGCCTAGGGAAGGTGAGGGCCAGCAAGAGCTTTCAGGGCTAGCCCCTTTGGTGTGGGAGCAGTGGCTGGACGTTTCCGATTTGGGAGCTGGGCTCTGGCTGTGCCGAGAAGGAACGTCCCCACACTGCTATGGCTAGGAAGCTGAGAGGGCCAGGGCTTGTGGGGCTGTGGAAGGGCTGCCTAGGGAAGGTGAGGGCCAGCAAGAGCTTTCAGGGCTAGCCCCTTTGGTGTGGGAGCAGTGGCTGGACGGTTCCGATCTGGGAGCTGGGCTCTGGCTGTGCCGGGAAGGAACGTCCGCAGAGTACTGCGGCTAGGAAGCTGAGAGGGCCAGGGCTTGTGGGGCTGTGGAAGGGCTGCCTAGGGAAGGTGAGGGCCAGCAAGAGCTTTCAGGGCTAGCCCCTTTGGTGTGGGAGCAGTGGCTGGACGTTTCCGATTTGGGAGCTGGGCTCTGGCTGTGCCGGGAAGGAAGGTCCGCAGAGTACTGCGGCTAGGAAGCTGAGAGGGCCAGGGCTTGTGGGGCTGTGGAAGGGCTGCCTAGGGAAGGTGAGGGCCAGCAAGAGCTTTCAGGGCTAGCCCCTTTCGTGTGGGGGCAGTGGCTGGACGTTTCCGATTTGGGAGCTGGGCTCTGGCTGTGCCGAGAAGGAACGTCCCCACACTGCTATGGCTAGGAAGCTGAGAGGGCCAGGGCTTGTGGGGCTGTGGAAGGGCTGCCTAGGGAAGGTGAGGGCCAGCAAGAGCTTTCAGGGCTAGCCCCGTTCGTGTGGGAGCAGTGGCTGGACGTTTCCGATTTGGGAGCTGGGCTCTGGCTGTGCCGGGAAGGAACGTCCGCAGAGTACTGCGGCTAGGAAGCTCAGAGGGCCAGGGCTTGTGGGGCTGTGGAAGGGCTGCCTAGGGAAGGTGAGGGCCAGCAAGAGCTTTCAGGGCTAGCCCCTTTCGTGTGGGAGCAGTGGCTGGACGTTTCCGATTTGGGAGGTGGGCTCTGACTGTGCTCAGAAGGAACGTCCGCAGAGTACTGCGGCTAGGAAGCTGAGAGGGCCAGGGCTTGTGGGGCTGTGGAAGGGCTGCCTAGGGAAGGTGAGGGCCAGCAAGAGCTTTGAGGGCTAGCCCCTTTGGTGTGGGAGCAGTGGCTGGACGTTTCCGATTTGGGAGCTGGGCTCTGGCTGTGCCGGGAAGGAAGGTCCGCAGAGTACTGCGGCTAGGAAGCTGAGAGGGCCAGGGCTTGTGGGGCTGTGGAAGGGCTGCCTAGGGAAGGTGAGGGCCAGCAAGAGCTTTCAGGGCTAGCCCCTTTCGTGTGGGAGCAGTGGCTGGACGTTTCCGATTTGGGAGCTGGGCTCTGGCTGTGCCGGGAAGGAAGGTCCGCAGAGTACTGCGGCTAGGAAGCTGAGAGGGCCAGGGCTTGTGGGGCTGTGGAAGGGCTGCCTAGGGAAGGTGAGGGCCAGCAAGAGCTTTCAGGGCTAGCCCCTTTGGTGTGGGAGCAGTGGCTGGACGTTTCCGATTTGGGAGCTGGGCTCTGGCTGTGCCGAGAAGGAACGTCCCCACACTGCTATGGCTAGGAAGCTGAGAGGGCCAGGGCTTGTGGGGCTGTGGAAGGGCTGCCTAGGGAAGGTGAGGGCCAGCAAGAGCTTTCAGGGCTAGCCCCTTTCGTGTGGGAGCAGTGGCTGGACGGTTCCGATCTGGGAGCTGGGCTCTGGCTGTGCCGGGAAGGAACGTCCGCAGAGTACTGCGGCTAGGAAGCTGAGAGGGCCAGGGCTTGTGGGGCTGTGGAAGGGCTGCCTAGGAAGGTGAGGGCCAGCAAGAGCTTTCAGGGCTAGCCCCTTTGGTGTGGGAGCAGTGGCTGGATGTTTCCGATTTGGGAGCTGGGCTCTGGCTGTGCTGAGAAGGAACGTCCGCAGAGTACTGCGGCTAGGAAGCTGAGAGGGCCAGGGCTTGTGGGGCTGTGGAAGGGCTGCCTAGGGAAGGTGAGGGCCAGCAAGAGCTTTCAGGGCTAGCCCCTTTGGTGTGGGGGCAGTGGCTTGACGTTTGAAATTTGGAAGCTGGGCTCTGGCTCTGCCGAGAAGGAACGTCCCCACACTGCTATGGCTAGGAAGCTGAGAGGGCCAGTGCTTGTGGGGCTGTGGAAGGGCTGCGTAGGGAAGGTGAGGGCCAGCAAGAGCTTTCAGGGCTAGCCCCTTTCGTGTGGGAGCAGTGGCTGGACGTTTCCGATTTGGGAGCTGGGCTCTGGCTGTGCCGGGAAGGAACGTCCGCAGAGTACTGCGGCTAGGAAGCTGAGAGGGCCAGGGCTTGTGGGGCTGTGGAAGGGCTGCCTAGGAAGGTGAGGGCCAGCAAGAGCTTTCAGGGCTAGCCCCTTTCGTGTGGGAGCAGTGGCTGGACGTTTCCGATTTGGGAGCTGGGCTCTGGCTGTGCCGGGAAGGAACGTCCGCAGAGTACTGCGGCTAGGAAGCTCAGAGGGCCAGGGCTTGTGGGGCTGTGGAAGGGCTGCCTAGGGAAGGTGAGGGCCAGCAAGAGCTTTCAGGGCTAGCCCCTTTCGTGTGGGAGCAGTGGCTGGACGTTTCCGATTTGGGAGCTGGGCTCTGGCTGTGCCGGGAAGGAACGTCCGCAGAGTACTGCGGCTAGGAAGCTCAGAGGGCCAGGGCTTGTGGGGCTGTGGAAGGGCTGCCTAGGGAAGGTGAGGGCCAGCAAGAGCTTTCAGGGCTAGCCCCTTTCGTGTGGGAGCAGTGGCTGGACGTTTCCGATTTGGGAGGTGGGCTCTGACTGTGCTCAGAAGGAACGTCCGCAGAGTACTGCGGCTAGGAAGCTGAGAGGGCCAGGGCTTGTGGGGCTGTGGAAGGGCTGCCTAGGAAGGTGAGGGCCAGCAAGAGCTTTCAGGGCTAGCCCCTTTCGTGTGGGAGCAGTGGCTGGACGTTTCCGATTTGGGAGCTGGGCTCTGGCTGTGCCGAGAAGGAACGTCCCCACACTGCTATGGCTAGGAAGCTGAGAGGGCCAGGGCTTGTGGGGCTGTGGAAGGGCTGCCTAGGGAAGGTGAGGGCCAGCAAGAGCTTTCAGGGCTAGCCCCTTTCGTGTGGGAGCAGTGGCTGGACGTTTCCGATCTGGGAGCTGGGCTCTGGCTGTGCCGGGAAGGAACGTCCGCAGAGTACTGCGGCTAGGAAGCTGAGAGGGCCAGGGCTTGTGGGGCTGTGGAAGGGCTGCCTAGGGAAGGTGAGGGCCAGCAAGAGCTTTCAGGGCTAGCCCCTTTCGTGTGGGAGCAGTGGCTGGACGTTTCCGATTTGGGAGCTGGGCTCTGGCTGTGCCGGGAAGGAAGGTCCGCAGAGTACTGCGGCTAGGAAGCTGAGAGGGCCAGGGCTTGTGGGGCTGTGGAAGGGCTGCCTAGGGAAGGTGAGGGCCAGCAAGAGCTTTCAGGGCTAGCCCCTTTCGTGTGGGGGCAGTGGCTGGACGTTTCCGATTTGGGAGCTGGGCTCTGGCTGTGCCGAGAAGGAACGTCCCCACACTGCTATGGCTAGGAAGCTGAGAGGGCCAGGGCTTGTGGGGCTGTGGAAGGGCTGCCTAGGGAAGGTGAGGGCCAGCAAGAGCTTTCAGGGCTAGCCCCGTTCGTGTGGGAGCAGTGGCTGGACGTTTCCGATTTGGGAGCTGGGCTCTGGCTGTGCCGGGAAGGAACGTCCGCAGAGTACTGCGGCTAGGAAGCTGAGAGGGCCAGGGCTTGTGGGGCTGTGGAAGGGCTGCCTAGGGAAGGTGAGGGCCAGCAAGAGCTTTCAGGGCTAGCCCCTTTCGTGTGGGAGCAGTGGCTGGACGTTTCCGATTTGGGAGCTGGGCTCTGGCTGTGCTGAGAAGGAACGTCCGCAGAGTACTGCGGCTAGGAAGCTGAGAGGGCCAGGGCTTGTGGGGCTGTGGAAGGGCTGCCTAGGGAAGGTGAGGGCCAGCAAGAGCTTTGAGGGCTAGCCCCTTTGGTGTGGGAGCAGTGGCTGGACGTTTCCGATTTGGGAGCTGGGCTCTGGCTGTGCCGGGAAGGAAGGTCCGCAGAGTACTGCGGTTAGGAAGCTCAGAGGGCCAGGGCTTGTGGGGCTGTGGAAGGGCTGCCTAGGGAAGGTGAGGGCCAGCAAGAGCTTTCAGGGCTAGCCCCTTTCGTGTGGGAGCAGTGGCTGGACGTTTCCGATTTGGGAGCTGGGCTCTGGCTGTGCCGGGAAGGAACGTCCGCAGAGTACTGCGGCTAGGAAGCTGAGAGGGCCAGGGCTTGTGGGGCTGTGGAAGGGCTGCCTAGGGAAGGTGAGGGCCAGCAAGAGCTTTCAGGGCTAGCCCCTTTGGTGTGGGAGCAGTGGCTGGACGTTTCCGATTTGGGAGGTGGGCTCTGGCTGTGCCGAGAAGGAACGTCCCCACACTGCTATGGCTAGGAAGCTGAGAGGGCCAGGGCTTGTGGGGCTGTGGAAGGGCTGCCTAGGAAGGTGAGGGCCAGCAAGAGCTTTCAGGGCTAGCCCCTTTCGTGTGGGAGCAGTGGCTGGACGTTTCCGATTTGGGAGCTGGGCTCTGGCTGTGCCGGGAAGGAACGTCCGCAGAGTACTGCGGCTAGGAAGCTCAGAGGGCCAGGGCTTGTGGGGCTGTGGAAGGGCTGCCTAGGGAAGGTGAGGGCCAGCAAGAGCTTTCAGGGCTAGCCCCTTTCGTGTGGGAGCAGTGGCTGGACATTTCCGATTTGGGAGGTGGGCTCTGAATGTGCTCAGAAGGAACGTCCGCAGAGTACTGCGGCTAGGAAGCTGAGAGGGCGAGGGCTTGTGGGGCTGTGGAAGGGCTGCCTAGGGAAGGTGAGCGCCAGCAAGAGCTTTCAGGGCTAGCCCCTTTCGTGTGGGAGCAGTGGCTGGACGTTTCCGATTTGGGAGCTGGGCTCTGGCTGTGCTGAGAAGGAACGTCCGCAGAGTACTGCGGCTAGGAAGCTGAGAGGGCCAGGGCTTGTGGGGCTGTGGAAGGGCTGCCTAGGAAGGTGAGGGCCAGCAAGAGCTTTCAGGGCTAGCCCCTTTCGTGTGGGAGCAGTGGCTGGACGTTTCCGATTTGGGAGCTGGGCTCTGGCTGTGCCGGGAAGGAACGTCCGCAGAGTACTGCGGCTAGGAAGCTGAGAGGGCCAGGGCTTGTGGGGCTGTGGAAGGGCTGCCTAGGGAAGGTGAGGGCCAGCCAGAGCTTTCAGGGCTAGCCCCTTTCGTGTGGGAGCAGTGGCTGGACGTTTCCGATTTGGGAGCTGGGCTCTGGCTGTGCCGAGAAGGAACGTCCCCACACTGCTATGGCTAGGAAGCTGAGAGGGCCAGGGCTTGTGGGGCTGTGGAAGGGCTGCCTAGGGAAGGTGAGGGCCAGCAAGAGCTTTCAGGGCTAGCCCCTTTCGTGTGGGAGCAGTGGCTGGACGTTTCCGATCTGGGAGCTGGGCTCTGGCTGTGCCGGGAAGGAACGTCCGCAGAGTACTGTGGCTAGGAAGCTCAGAGGGCCAGGGCTTGTGGGGCTGTGGAAGGGCTGCCTAGGGAAGGTGAGGGCCAGCAAGAGCTTTCAGGGCTAGCCCCTTTCGTGTGGGAGCAGTGGCTGGACGTTTCCGATTTGGGAGCTGGGCTCTGGCTGTGCCGGGAAGGAAGGTCCGCAGAGTACTGCGGCTAGGAAGCTGAGAGGGCCAGGGCTTGTGGGGCTGTGGAAGGGCTGCCTAGGGAAGGTGAGGGCCAGCAAGAGCTTTCAGGGCTAGCCCCTTTCGTGTGGGGGCAGTGGCTGGACGTTTCCGATTTGGGAGCTGGGCTCTGGCTGTGCCGAGAAGGAACGTCCCCACACTGCTATGGCTAGGAAGCTGAGAGGGCCAGGGCTTGTGGGGCTGTGGAAGGGCTGCCTAGGGAAGGTGAGGGCCAGCAAGAGCTTTCAGGGCTAGCCCCGTTCGTGTGGGAGCAGTGGCTGGACGTTTCCGATTTGGGAGCTGGGCTCTGGCTGTGCCGGGAAGGAACGTCCGCAGAGTACTGCGGCTAGGAAGCTCAGAGGGCCAGTGCTCGTGGGGCTGTGGAAGGGCTGCCTAGGGAAGGTGAGGGCCAGCAAGAGCTTTCAGGGCTAGCCCCTTTGGTGTGGGAGCAGTGGCTGGACGTTTCCCATTTGGGAGGTCGGCTCTGACTGTGCTGAGAAGGAACGTCCGCAGAGTACTGCGGCTAGGAAGCTGAGAGGGCCAGGGCTTGTGGGGCTGTGGAAGGGCTGCCTAGGGAAGGTGAGGGCCAGCAAGAGCTTTGAGGGCTAGCCCCTTTGGTGTGGGAGCAGTGGCTGGACGTTTCCGATTTGGGAGCTGGGCTCTGGCTGTGCCGGGAAGGAAGGTCCGCAGAGTACTGCGGCTAGGAAGCTGAGAGGGCCAGGGCTTGTGGGGCTGTGGAAGGGCTGCCTAGGGAAGGTGAGGGCCAGCCAGAGCTTTCAGGGCTAGCCCCTTTCGTGTGGGAGCAGTGGCTGGACGTTTCCGATTTGGGAGCTGGGCTCTGGCTGTGCTGAGAAGGAACGTCCGCAGAGTACTGCGGCTAGGAAGCTGAGAGGGCCAGGGCTTGTGGGGCTGTGGAAGGGCTGCCTAGGGAAGGTGAGGGCCAGCAAGAGCTTTCAGGGCTAGCCCCTTTGGTGTGGGAGCAGTGGCTGGACGTTTCCGATTTGGGAGCTGGGCTCTGGCTGTGCCGAGAAGGAACGTCCCCACACTGCTATGGCTAGGAAGCTGAGAGGGCCAGGGCTTGTGGGGCTGTGGAAGGGCTGCCTAGGGAAGGTGAGGGCCAGCAAGAGCTTTCAGGGCTAGCCCCTTTCGTGTGGGAGCAGTGGCTGGACGGTTCCGATCTGGGAGCTGGGCTCTGGCTGTGCCAGGAAGGAACGTCCGCAGAGTACTGCGGCTAGGAAGCTGAGAGGGCCAGGGCTTGTGGGGCTGTGGAAGGGCTGCCTAGGAAGGTGAGGGCCAGCAAGAGCTTTCAGGGCTAGCCCCTTTGGTGTGGGAGCAGTGGCTGGACGTTTCCGATTTGGGAGCTGGGCTCTGGCTGTGCTGAGAAGGAACGTCCGCAGAGTACTGCGGCTAGGAAGCTCAGAGGGCCAGGGCTTGTGGGGCTGTGGAAGGGCTGCCTAGGGAAGGTGAGGGCCAGCAAGAGCTTTCAGGGCTAGCCCCTTTGGTGTGGGGGCAGTGGCTGGACGTTTGAAATTTGGGAGCTGGGCTCTGGCTGTGCCGAGAAGGAACGTCCCCACACTGCTATGGCTAGGAAGCTGAGAGGGCCAGGGCTTGTGGGGCTGTGGAAGGGCTGCCTAGGGAAGGTGAGGGCCAGCAAGAGCTTTCAGGGCTAGCCCCATTCGCGTGGGAGCAGTGGCTGGACGTTTCCGATTTGGGAGGTGGGCTCTGACTGTGCTCAGAAGGAACGTCCGCAGAGTACTGCGGCTAGGAAGCTGAGAGGGCGAGGGCTTGTGGGGCTGTGGAAGGGCTGCCTAGGGAAGGTGAGCGCCAGCAAGAGCTTTCAGGGCTAGCCCCTTTCGTGTGGGAGCAGTGGCTGGACGTTTCCGATTTGGGAGCTGGGCTCTGGCTGTGCTGAGAAGGAACGTCCGCAGAGTACTGCGGCTAGGAAGCTGAGAGGGCCAGGGCTTGTGGGGCTGTGGAAGGGCTGCCTAGGAAGGTGAGGGCCAGCAAGAGCTTTCAGGGCTAGCCCCTTTGGTGTGGGAGCAGTGGCTGGACGTTTCCGATTTGGGAGCTGGGCTCTGGCTGTGCCGGGAAGGAAGGTCCGCAGAGTACTGCGGCTAGGAAGCTGAGAGGGCCAGGGCTTGTGGGGCTGTGGAAGGGCTGCCTAGGGAAGGTGAGGGCCAGCAAGAGCTTTCAGGGCTAGCCCCTTTCGTGTGGGAGCAGTGGCTGGACATTTCCGATTTGGGAGCTGGGCTCTGGCTGTGCCGAGAAGGAACGTCCCCACACTGCTATGGCTAGGAAGCTGAGAGGGCCAGGGCTTGTGGGGCTGTGGAAGGGCTGCCTAGGGAAGGTGAGGGCCAGCAAGAGCTTTCAGGGCTAGCCCCTTTCGTGTGGGAGCAGTGGCTGGACGTTTCCGATCTGGGAGCTGGGCTCTGGCTGTGCCGGGAAGGAACGTCCGCAGAGTACTGTGGCTAGGAAGCTCAGAGGGCCAGGGCTTGTGGGGCTGTGGAAGGGCTGCCTAGGGAAGGTGAGGGCCAGCAAGAGCTTTCAGGGCTAGCCCCTTTCGTGTGGGAGCAGTGGCTGGACGTTTCCGATTTGGGAGCTGGGCTCTGGCTGTGCCGGGAAGGAAGGTCCGCAGAGTACTGCGGCTAGGAAGCTGAGAGGGCCAGGGCTTGTGGGGCTGTGGAAGGGCTGCCTAGGGAAGGTGAGGGCCAGCAAGAGCTTTCAGGGCTAGCCCCTTTCGTGTGGGGGCAGTGGCTGGACGTTTCCGATTTGGGAGCTGGGCTCTGGCTGTGCCGAGAAGGAACGTCCCCACACTGCTATGGCTAGGAAGCTGAGAGGGCCAGGGCTTGTGGGGCTGTGGAAGGGCTGCCTAGGGAAGGTGAGGGCCAGCAAGAGCTTTCAGGGCTAGCCCCGTTCGTGTGGGAGCAGTGGCTGGACGTTTCCGATTTGGGAGCTGGGCTCTGGCTGTGCCGGGAAGGAACGTCCGCAGAGTACTGCGGCTAGGAAGCTGAGAGGGCCAGGGCTTGTGGGGCTGTGGAAGGGCTGCCTAGGGAAGGTGAGGGCCAGCAAGAGCTTTCAGGGATAGCCCCTTTGGTTTGGGAGCAGTGGCTGGACGTTTCCGATTTGGGAGGTGGGCTCTGACTGTGCTGAGAAGGAACGTCCGCAGAGTACTGCAGCTAGGAAGCTGAGAGGGCCAGGGCTTGTGGGGCTGTGGAAGGGCTGCCTAGGGAAGGTGAGGGCCAGCAAGAGCTTTCAGGGCTAGCCCCTTTCGTGTGGGAGCAGTGGCTGGACGTTTCCGATTTGGGAGCTGGGCTCTGGCTGTGCCGGGAAGGAAGGTCCGCAGAATACTGCGGCTAGGAAGCTGAGAGGGCCAGGGCTTGTGGGGCTGTGGAAGGGCTGCCTAGGGAAGGTGAGGGCCAGCAAGAGCTTTCAGGGCTAGCCCCTTTCGTGTGGGAGCAGTGGCTGGACGTTTCCGATTTGGGAGCTGGGCTCTGGCTGTGCTGAGAAGGAACGTCCGCAGAGTACTGCGGCTAGGAAGCTGAGAGGGCCAGGGCTTGTGGGGCTGTGGAAGGGCTGCCTAGGGAAGGTGAGGGCCAGCAAGAGCTTTCAGGGCTAGCCCCTTTGGTGTGGGAGCAGTGGCTGGACGTTTCCGATTTGGGAGCTGGGCTCTGGCTGTGCCGAGAAGGAACGTCCCCACACTGCTATGGCTAGGAAGCTGAGAGGGCCAGGGCTTGTGGGGCTGTGGAAGGGCTGCCTAGGGAAGGTGAGGGCCAGCAAGAGCTTTCAGGGCTAGCCCCTTTCGTGTGGGAGCAGTGGCTGGACGGTTCCGATCTGGGAGCTGGGCTCTGGCTGTGCCGGGAAGGAACGTCCGCAGAGTACTGCGGCTAGGAAGCTGAGAGGGCCAGGGCTTGTGGGGCTGTGGAAGGGCTGCCTAGGAAGGTGAGGGCCAGCAAGAGCTTTCAGGGCTAGCCCCTTTGGTGTGGGAGCAGTGGCTGGACGTTTCCGATTTGGGAGCTGGGCTCTGGCTGTGCTGAGAAGGAACGTCCGCAGAGTACTGCGGCTAGGAAGCTGAGAGGGCCAGGGCTTGTGGGGCTGTGGAAGGGCTGCCTAGGGAAGGTGAGGGCCAGCAAGAGCTTTCAGGGCTAGCCCCTTTCGTGTGGGGGCAGTGGCTGGACGTTTGAAATTTGGGAGCTGGGCTCTGGCTGTGCCGAGAAGGAACGTCCCCACACTGCTATGGCTAGGAAGCTGAGAGGGCCAGTGCTTGTGGGGCTGTGGAAGGGCTGCGTAGGGAAGGTGAGGGCCAGCAAGAGCTTTCAGGGCTAGCCCCGTTCGCGTGGGAGCAGTGGCTGGACGTTTCCGATCTGGGAGCTGGGCTCTGGCTGTGCCGGGAAGGAACGTCCGCAGAGTACTGCGGCTAGGAAGCTGAGAGGGCCAGGGCTTGTGGGGCTGTGGAAGGGCTGCCTAGGGAAGGTGAGGGCCAGCAAGAGCTTTCAGGGCTAGCCCCTTTCGTGTGGGAGCAGTGGCTGGACGTTTCCGATTTGGGAGCTGGGCTCTGGCTGTGCCTGGAAGGAACGTCCCCACACTTCTGTCGCTAGGAAGCTCAGAGGGCCAGTGCTTGTGGGGCTGTGGAAGGGCTGCCTAGGGAAGGTAAGGGCCAGCAAGAGCTTTCAGTGCTAGCCCCTTTCGTGTGGGAGCAGTGGCTGGACGTTTCCGATTTGGGAGCTGGGCTCTGGCTGTGCCGGGAAGGAACGTCCGCAGAGTACTGTGGCTAGGAAGCTCAGAGGGCCAGGGCTTGTGGGGCTGTGGAAGGGCTGCCTAGGGAAGGTGAGGGCCAGCCAGAGCTTTCAGGGCTAGCCCCTTTGGTGTGGGAGCAGTGGCTGGACGTTTCCGATTTGGGAGCTGGGCTCTGGCTGTGCCGGGAAGGAAGGTCCGCAGAGTACTGCGGCTAGGAAGCTGAGAGGGCCAGTGCTTGTGGGGCTGTGGAAGGGCTGCCTAGGAAGGTGAGGGCCAGCAAGAGCTTTCAGGGCTAGCCCCTTTCGTGTGGGAGCAGTGGCTGGACGTTTCCGATTTGGGAGCTGGGCTCTGGCTGTGCCCGGAAGGAAGGTCCGCAGAGTACTGCGGCTAGGAAGCTGAGAGGGCCAGGGCTTGTGGGGCTGTGGAAGGGCTGCCTAGGGAAGGTGAGGGCCAGCAAGAGCTTTCAGGGCTAGCCCCTTTCGTGTGGGAGCAGTGGCTGGACGTTTCCGATTTGGGAGGTGGGCTCTGGCTGTGCCGAGAAGGAACGTCCGCAGAGTACTGCGGCTAGGAAGCTGAGAGGGCCAGGGCTTGTGGGGCTGTGGAAGGGCTGCCTAGGAAGGTGAGGGCCAGCAAGAGCTTTCAGGGCTAGCCCCTTTGGTGTGGGGGCAGTGGCTGGACGTTTCCGATTTGGGAGCTGGGCTCTGGCTGTGCCGAGAAGGAACGTCCCCACACTGCTATGGCTAGGAAGCTGAGAGGGCCAGGGCTTGTGGGGCTGTGGAAGGGCTGCCTAGGGAAGGTGAGGGCCAGCAAGAGCTTTCAGGGCTAGCCCCTTTCGTGTGGGAGCAGTGGCTGGACGTTTCCGATTTGGGAGCTGGGCTCTGGCTGTGCCGGGAAGGAAGGTCCGCAGAGTACTGCGGCTAGGAAGCTCAGAGGGCCAGTGCTTGTGGGGCTGTGGAAGGGCTGCCTAGGGAAGGTGAGGGCCAGCAAGAGCTTTCAGGGCTAGCCCCTTTGGTGTGGGAGCAGTGGCTGGACGTTTCCAATTTGGGAGCTGGGCTCTGGCTGTGCCGGGAAGGAACGTCCCCACACTTCTGTCGCTAGGAAGCTCAGAGGGCCAGTGCTTGTGGGGCTGTGGAAGGGCTGCCTAGGGAAGGTGAGGGCCAGCAAGAGCTTTCAGTGTTAGCCCCTTTGGTGTGGAGCAGTGGCTGGACGTTTCCGATTTGGGAGCTGGGCTCTGGCTGTGCCGGGAAGGAACGTCCGCAGAGTACTGTGGCTAGGAAGCTGAGAGGGCCAGGGCTTGTGGGGCTGTGGAAGGGCTGCCTAGGGAAGGTGAGGGCCAGCAAGAGCTTTCAGGGCTAGCCCCTTTCGTGTGGGAGCAGTGGCTGGACGTTTCCGATTTGGGAGCTGGGCTCTGGCTGTGCTGAGAAGGAACGTCCGCAGAGTACTGCGGCTAGGAAGCTGAGAGGGCCAGTGCTTGTGGGGCTGTGGAAGGGCTGCCTAGGAAGGTGAGGGCCAGCAAGAGCTTTCAGGGCTAGCCCCGTTCGTGTGGGAGCAGTGGCTGGACGTTTCCGATTTGGGAGCTGGGCTCTGGCTGTGCCGGGAAGGAACGTCCCCACACTTCTGTCGCTAGGAAGCTGAGAGGGCCAGGGCTTGTGGGGCTGTGGAAGGGCTGCCTAGGGAAGGTAAGGGCCAGCAAGAGCTTTCAGTGCTAGCCGCTTTGGTGTGGAGCAGTGGCTGGACGTTTCCGATTTGGGAGCTGGGCTCTGGCTGTGCCGGGAAGGAACGTCCGCACACTGCTGTGGCTAGGAAGCTGAGAGGGCCAGGGCTTGTGGGGCTGTGGAAGGGCTGCCTAGGGAAGGTGAGGGCCAGCAAGAGCTTTCAGGGCTAGCCCCTTTCGTGTGGGAGCAGTGGCTGGACGTTTCCGATTTGGGAGCTGGGCTCTGGCTGTGCCGGGAAGGAACGTCCGCAGAGTACTGCGGCTAGGAAGCTGAGAGGGCCAGGGCTTGTGGGGCTGTGGAAGGGCTGCCTAGGGAAGGTGAGGGCCAGCAAGAGCTTTCAGGGCTAGCCCCTTTCGTGTGGGAGCAGTGGCTGGACGTTTCCGATTTGGGAGGTGGGCTCTGACTGTGCTCAGAAGGAACGTCCGCAGAGTACTGCGGCTAGGAAGCTGAGAGGGCGAGGGCTTGTGGGGCTGTGGAAGGGCTGCCTAGGGAAGGTGAGCGCCAGCAAGAGCTTTGAGGGCTAGCCCCTTTGGTGTGGGAGCAGTGGCTGGACGTTTCCGATTTGGGAGCTGGGCTCTGGCTGTGCTGAGAAGGAAGGTCCCCACACTGCTATGGCTAGGAAGCTGAGAGGGCCAGGGCTTGTGGGGCTGTGGAAGGGCTGCCTAGGGAAGGTGAGGGCCAGCAAGAGCTTTCAGGGCTAGCCCCTTTCGTGTGGGAGCAGTGGCTGGACGTTTCCGATTTGGGAGCTGGGCTCTGGCTGTGCCGGGAAGGAACGTCCGCAGAGTACTGTGGCTAGGAAGCTCAGAGGGCCAGGGCTTGTGGGGCTGTGGAAGGGCTGCCTAGGGAAGGTGAGGGCCAGCAAGAGCTTTCAGGGCTAGCCCCTTTCGTGTGGGAGCAGTGGCTGGACGTTTCCGATTTGGGAGCTGGGCTCTGGCTGTGCTGAGAAGGAACGTCCGCAGAGTACTGCGGCTAGGAAGCTGAGAGGGCCAGGGCTTGTGGGGCTGTGGAAGGGCTGCCTAGGGAAGGTGAGGGCCAGCAAGAGCTTTCAGGGCTAGCCCCTTTGGTGTGGGGGCAGTGGCTGGACGTTTGAAATTTGGGAGCTGGGCTCTGGCTGTGCCGAGAAGGAACGTCCCCACACTGCTATGGCTAGGAAGCTGAGAGGGCCAGGGCTTGTGGGGCTGTGGAAGGGCTGCCTAGGGAAGGTGAGGGCCAGCAAGAGCTTTCAGGGCTAGCCCCGTTCGTGTGGGAGCAGTGGCTGGACGTTTCCGATTTGGGAGCTGGGCTCTGGCTGTGCCGGGAAGGAACGTCCGCAGAGTACTGCGGCTAGGAAGCTGAGAGGGCCAGGGCTTGTGGGGCTGTGGAAGGGCTGCCTAGGGAAGGTGAGGGCCAGCAAGAGCTTTCAGGGCTAGCCCCTTTGGTGTGGGAGCAGTGGCTGGACGTTTCCGATTTGGGAGCTGGGCTCTGGCTGTGCCGGGAAGGAACGTCCGCCGAGTACTGCGGCTAGGAAGCTGAGAGGGCCAGGGCTTGTGGGGCTGTGGAAGGGCTGCCTAGGGAAGGTGAGGGCCAGCAAGAGCTTTCAGGGCTAGCCCCTTTGGTGTGGGAGCAGTGGCTGGACGTTTCCGATTTGGGAGCTGGGCTCTGGCTGTGCCGGGAAGGAAGGTCCGCAGAGTACTGCGGCTAGGAAGCTGAGAGGGCCAGGGCTTGTGGGGCTGTGGAAGGGCTGCCTAGGGAAGGTGAGGGCCAGCAAGAGCTTTCAGGGCTAGCCCCTTTCGTGTGGGAGCAGTGGCTGGACGTTTCCGATTTGGGAGCTGGGCTCTGGCTGTGCTGAGAAGGAACGTCCGCAGAGTACTGCGGCTAGGAAGCTGAGAGGGCCAGGGCTTGTGGGGCTGTGGAAGGGCTGCCTAGGGAAGGTGAGGGCCAGCAAGAGCTTTCAGGGCTAGCCCCTTTCGTGTGGGAGCAGTGGCTGGACGTTTCCGATTTGGGAGCTCGGCTCTGGCTGGGCTGAGAAGGAACGTCCGCAGAGTACTGCGGCTAGGAAGCTGAGAGGGCCAGGGCTTGTGGGGCTGTGGAAGGGCTGCCTAGGGAAGGTGAGGGCCAGCAAGAGCTTTCAGGGCTAGCCCCTTTCGTGTGGGAGCAGTGGCTGGACATTTCCGATTTGGGAGCTGGGCTCTGGCTGTGCCGGGAAGGAACGTCCGCAGAGTACTGCGGCTAGGAAGCTGAGAGGGCCAGGGCTTGTGGGGCTGTGGAAGGGCTGCCTAGGGAAGGTGAGGGCCAGCAAGAGCTTTCAGGGCTAGCCCCTTTGGTGTGGGAGCAGTGGCTGGACGTTTCCAATTTGGGAGCTGGGCTCTGGCTGTGCCGGGAAGGAACGTCCCCACACTTCTGTCGCTAGGAAGCTCAGAGGGCCAGTGCTTGTGGGGCTGTGGAAGGGCTGCCTAGGGAAGGTAAGGGCCAGCAAGAGCTTTCAGTGCTAGCCGCTTTGGTGTGGAGCAGTGGCTGGACGTTTCCGATTTGGGAGCTGGGCTCTGGCTGTGCCGGGAAGGAACGTCCGCACACTGCTGTGGCTAGGAAGCTGAGAGGGCCAGGGCTTGTGGGGCTGTGGAAGGGCTGCCTAGGGAAGGTGAGGGCCAGCAAGAGCTTTCAGGGCTAGCCCCTTTCGTGTGGGAGCAGTGGCTGGACGTTTCCGATTTGGGAGCTGGGCTCTGGCTGTGCCGGGAAGGAACGTCCGCAGAGTACTGCGGCTAGGAAGCTGAGAGGGCCAGGGCTTGTGGGGCTGTGGAAGGGCTGCCTAGGAAGGTGAGGGCCAGCAAGAGCTTTCAGGGCTAGCCCCTTTCGTGTGGGAGCAGTGGCTGGACGTTTCCGATTTGGGAGCTGGGCTCTGGCTGTGCCGGGAAGGAACGTCCGCAGAGTACTGCGGCTAGGAAGCTGAGAGGGCCAGGGCTTGTGGGGCTGTGGAAGGGCTGCCTAGGGAAGGTGAGGGCCAGCAAGAGCTTTCAGGGCTAGCCCCTTTCGTGTGGGAGCAGTGGCTGGACGTTTCCGATTTGGGAGCTGGGCTCTAGCTGTGCTCAGAAGGAACGTCCGCAGAGTACTGCGGCTAGGAAGCTGAGAGGGCGAGGGCTTGTGGGGCTGTGGAAGGGCTGCCTAGGGAAGGTGAGCGCCAGCAAGAGCTTTGAGGGCTAGCCCCTTTGGTGTGGGAGCAGTGGCTGGACGTTTCCGATTTGGGAGCTGGGCTCTGGCTGTGCCGGGAAGGAAGGTCCGCAGAGTACTGTGGCTAGGAAGCTGAGAGGGCCAGGGCTTGTGGGGCTGTGGAAGGGCTGCCTAGGGAAGGTGAGGGCCAGCAAGAGCTTTCAGGGCTAGCCCCTTTCATGTGGGAGCAGTGGCTGGACGTTTCCGATTTGGGAGCTGGGCTCTGGCTGTGCTGAGAAGGAACGTCCGCAGAGTACTGCGGCTAGGAAGCTGAGAGGGCCAGGGCTTGTGGGGCTGTGGAAGGGCTGCCTAGGAAGGTGAGGGCCAGCAAGAGCTTTCAGGGCTAGCCCCTTTCGTGTGGGAGCAGTGGCTGGACGTTTCCGATTTGGGAGCTGGGCTCTGGCTGTGCCGGGAAGGAACGTCCGCAGAGTACTGCGGCTAGGAAGCTCAGAGGGCCAGGGCTTGTGGGTTTGTGGAAGGGCTGCCTAGGGAAGGTGAGGGCCAGCAAGAGCTTTCAGGGCTAGCCCCTTTCGTGTGGGAGCAGTGGCTGGACGTTTCCGATTTGGGAGCTGGGCTCTGGCTGTGCCGAGAAGGAAGGTCCGCAGAGTACTGCGGCTAGGAAGCTGAGAGGGCCAGGGCTTGTGGGGCTGTGGAAGGGCTACCTAGGGAAGGTGAGGGCCAGCAAGAGCTTTCAGGGCTAGCCCCTTTCGTGTGGGAGCAGTGGCTGGACGTTTCCGATTTGGGAGCTGGGCTCTGGCTGTGCCGGGAAGGAACGTCCGCAGAGTACTGCGGCTAGGAAGCTCAGAGGGCCAGTGCTTGTGGGGCTGTGGAAGGGCTGCCTAGGAAGGTGAGGGCCAGCAAGAGCTTTCAGGGCTAGCCCCTTTCGTGTGGGAGCAGTGGCTGGACGTTTCCGATTTGGGAGCTGGGCTCTGGCTGTGCCGGGAAGGAAGGTCCGCAGAGTACTGCGGCTAGGAAGCTGAGAGGGCCAGGGCTTGTGGGGCTGTGGAAGGGCTGCCTAGGGAAGGTGAGGGCCAGCAAGAGCTTTCAGGGCTAGCCCCTTTCGTGTGGGAGCAGTGGCTGGACGTTTCCGATTTGGGAGCTGGGCTCTGGCTGTGCCGAGAAGGAACGTCCGCAGAGTACTGCGGCTAGGAAGCTGAGAGGGCCAGGGCTTGTGGGGCTGTGGAAGGGCTGCCTAGGAAGGTGAGGGCCAGCAAGAGCTTTCAGGGCTAGCCCCTTTGGTGTGGGGGCAGTGGCTGGACGTTTCCGATTTGGGAGCTGGGCTCTGGCTGTGCCGAGAAGGAACGTCCCCACACTGCTATGGCTAGGAAGCTGAGAGGGCCAGGGCTTGTGGGGCTGTGGAAGGGCTGCCTAGGGAAGGTGAGGGCCAGCAAGAGCTTTCAGGGCTAGCCCCTTTCGTGTGGGAGCAGTGGCTGGACGTTTCCGATTTGGGAGCTGGGCTCTGGCTGTGCCGGGAAGGAACGTCCCCACACTTCTGTCGCTAGGAAGCTCAGAGGGCCAGTGCTTGTGGGGCTGTGGAAGTGCTGCCTAGGGAAGGTGAGGGCCAGCAAGAGCTTTCAGTGTTAGCCCCTTTGGTGTGGAGCAGTGGCTGGACGTTTCCGATTTGGGAGCTGGGCTCTGGCTGTGCCGGGAAGGAACGTCCGCAGAGTACTGTGGCTAGGAAGCTGAGAGGGCCAGGGCTTGTGGGGCTGTGGAAGGGCTACCTAGGGAAGGTGAGGGCCAGCAAGAGCTTTCAGGGCTAGCCCCTTTCGTGTGGGAGCAGTGGCTGGACGTTTCCGATTTGGGAGCTGGGCTCTGGCTGTGCCGGGAAGGAAGGTCCGCAGAGTACTGCGGCTAGGAAGCTGAGAGGGCCAGGGCTTGTGGGGCTGTGGAAGGGCTGCCTAGGGAAGGTGAGGGCCAGCAAGAGCTTTCAGGGCTAGCCCCTTTCGTGTGGGAGCAGTGGCTGGACGTTTCCGATTTGGGAGCTGGGCTCTGGCTGTGCCGGGAAGGAACGTCCGCAGAGTACTGCGGCTAGGAAGCTCAGAGGGCCAGGGCTTGTGGGGCTGTGGAAGGGCTGCCTAGGAAGGTGAGGGCCAGCAAGAGCTTTCAGGGCTAGCCCCTTTCGTGTGGGAGCAGTGGCTGGACGTTTCCGATTTGGGAGCTCGGCTCTGGCTGGGCTGAGAAGGAACGTCCGCAGAGTACTGCGGCTAGGAAGCTGAGAGGGCCAGGGCTTGTGGGGCTGTGGAAGGGCTGCCTAGGGAAGGTGAGGGCCAGCAAGAGCTTTCAGGGCTAGCCCCTTTGGTGTGGGAGCAGTGGCTGGACGTTTCCAATTTGGGAGCTGGGCTCTGGCTGTGCCGGGAAGGAACGTCCCCACACTTCTGTCGCTAGGAAGCTCAGAGGGCCAGTGCTTGTGGGGCTGTGGAAGGGCTGCCTAGGGAAGGTGAGGGCCAGCAAGAGCTTTCAGGGCTAGCCCCTTTCGTGTGGAGCAGTGGCTGGACGTTTCCGATTTGGGAGCTGGGCTCTGGCTGTGCCGGGAAGGAACGTCCGCACACTGCTGTGGCTAGGAAGCTGAGAGGGCCAGTGCTTGTGGGGCTGTGGAAGGGCTGCCTAGGGAAGGTGAGGGCCAGCCAGAGCTTTCAGGGCTAGCCCCTTTCGTGTGGGAGCAGTGGCTGGACGTTTCCGATTTGGGAGCTGGGCTCTGGCTGTGCCGGGAAGGAACGTCCGCAGAGTACTGCGGCTAGGAAGCTGAGAGGGCCAGGGCTTGTGGGGCTGTGGAAGGGCTGCCTAGGGAAGGTGAGGGCCAGCAAGAGCTTTCAGGGCTAGCCCCTTTCGTGTGGGAGCAGTGGCTGGACGTTTCCGATTTGGGAGCTGGGCTCTGGCTGTGCCGGGAAGGAACGTCCGCAGAGTACTGCGGCTAGGAAGCTGAGAGGGCCAGGGCTTGTGGGGCTGTGGAAGGGCTGCCTAGGGAAGGTGAGGGCCAGCAAGAGCTTTCAGGGCTAGCCCCTTTCGTGTGGGAGCAGTGGCTGGACGTTTCCGATTTGGGAGCTGGGCTCTAGCTGTGCTCAGAAGGAACGTCCGCAGAGTACTGCGGCTAGGAAGCTGAGAGGGCGAGGGCTTGTGGGGCTGTGGAAGGGCTGCCTAGGGAAGGTGAGCGCCAGCAAGAGCTTTGAGGGCTAGCCCCTTTGGTGTGGGAGCAGTGGCTGGACGTTTCCGATTTGGGAGCTGGGCTCTGGCTGTGCCGGGAAGGAAGGTCCGCAGAGTACTGCGGCTAGGAAGCTGAGAGGGCCAGGGCTTGTGGGGCTGTGGAAGGGCTGCCTAGGGAAGGTGAGGGCCAGCAAGAGCTTTCAGGGCTAGCCCCTTTCATGTGGGAGCAGTGGCTGGACGTTTCCGATTTGGGAGCTGGGCTCTGGCTGTGCTGAGAAGGAACGTCCGCAGAGTACTGCGGCTAGGAAGCTGAGAGGGCCAGGGCTTGTGGGGCTGTGGAAGGGCTGCCTAGGAAGGTGAGGGCCAGCAAGAGCTTTCAGGGCTAGCCCCTTTCGTGTGGGAGCAGTGGCTGGACGTTTCCGATTTGGGAGCTGGGCTCTGGCTGTGCCGGGAAGGAACGTCCGCAGAGTACTGCGGCTAGGAAGCTGAGAGGGCCAGGGCTTGTGGGGCTGTGGAAGGGCTGCCTAGGGAAGGTGAGGGCCAGCAAGAGCTTTCAGGGCTAGCCCCTTTCGTGTGGGAGCAGTGGCTGGACGTTTCCGATTTGGGAGCTGGGCTCTGGCTGTGCCGAGAAGGAACGTCCCCACACTGCTATGGCTAGGAAGCTGAGAGGGCCAGGGCTTGTGGGGCTGTGGAAGGGCTGCCTAGGGAAGGTGAGGGCCAGCCAGAGCTTTCAGGGCTAGCCCCTTTGGTGTGGGAGCAGTGGCTGGACGTTTCCGATTTGGGAGCTGGGCTCTGGCTGTGCCGGGAAGGAAGGTCCGCAGAGTACTGCGGCTAGGAAGCTGAGAGGGCCAGGGCTTGTGGGGCTGTGGAAGGGCTGCCTAGGAAGGTGAGGGCCAGCAAGAGCTTTCAGGGCTAGCCCCTTTCGTGTGGGAGCAGTGGCTGGACGTTTCCGATCTGGGAGCTGGGCTCTGGCTGTGCCGGGAAGGAAGGTCCGCAGAGTACTGCAGCTAGGAAGCTCAGAGGGCCAGGGCTTGTGGGGCTGTGGAAGGGCTGCCTAGGGAAGGTGAGGGCCAGCAAGAGCTTTCAGGGCTAGCCCCTTTCGTGTGGGAGCAGTGGCTGGACGTTTCCGATTTGGGAGGTGGGCTCTGGCTGTGCCGAGAAGGAACGTCCGCAGAGTACTGCGGCTAGGAAGCTGAGAGGGCCAGGGCTTGTGGGGCTGTGGAAGGGCTGCCTAGGAAGGTGAGGGCCAGCAAGAGCTTTCAGGGCTAGCCCCTTTGGTGTGGGGGCAGTGGCTGGACGTTTCCGATTTGGGAGCTGGGCTCTGGCTGTGCCGAGAAGGAACGTCCCCACACTGCTATGGCTAGGAAGCTGAGAGGGCCAGGGCTTGTGGGGCTGTGGAAGGGCTGCCTAGGGAAGGTGAGGGCCAGCAAGAGCTTTCAGGGCTAGCCCCTTTGGTGTGGGAGCAGTGGCTGGACGTTTCCGATTTGGGAGCTGGGCTCTGGCTGTGCCGGGAAGGAACGTCCGCACACTGCTGTGGCTAGGAAGCTCAGAGGGCCAGGGCTTGTGGGGCTGTGGAAGGGCTGCCTAGGGAAGGTGAGGGCCAGCAAGAGCTTTCAGGGCTAGCCCCTTTCGTGTGGGAGCAGTGGCTGGACGTTTCCAATTTGGGAGCTGGGCTCTGGCTGTGCCGGGAAGGAACGTCCCCACACTTCTGTCGCTAGGAAGCTCAGAGGGCCAGTGCTTGTGGGGCTGTGGAAGTGCTGCCTAGGGAAGGTGAGGGCCAGCAAGAGCTTTCAGTGTTAGCCCCTTTGGTGTGGAGCAGTGGCTGGACGTTTCCGATTTGGGAGCTGGGCTCTGGCTGTGCCGGGAAGGAACGTCCGCAGAGTACTGTGGCTAGGAAGCTGAGAGGGCCAGGGCTTGTGGGGCTGTGGAAGGGCTGCCTAGGGAAGGTGAGGGCCAGCCAGAGCTTTCAGGGCTAGCCCCTTTCGTGTGGGAGCAGTGGCTGGACGTTTCCGATTTGGGAGCTGGGCTCTGGCTGTGCCGGGAAGGAAGGTCCGCAGAGTACTGCGGCTAGGAAGCTGAGAGGGCCAGGGCTTGTGGGGCTGTGGAAGGGCTGCCTAGGAAGGTGAGGGCCAGCAAGAGCTTTCAGGGCTAGCCCCTTTCGTGTGGGAGCAGTGGCTGGACGTTTCCGATTTGGGAGCTGGGCTCTGGCTGTGCCGGGAAGGAACGTCCGCAGAGTACTGCGGCTAGGAAGCTGAGAGGGCCAGGGCTTGTGGGGCTGTGGAAGGGCTGCCTAGGGAAGGTGAGGGCCAGCAAGAGCTTTCAGGGCTAGCCCCTTTGGTGTGGGAGCAGTGGCTGGACGTTTCCGATTTGGGAGCTGGGCTCTGGCTGTGCTGAGAAGGAAGGTCCGCAGAGTACTGCGGCTAGGAAGCTGAGAGGGCCAGGGCTTGTGGGGCTGTGGAAGGGCTGCCTAGGAAGGTGAGGGCCAGCAAGAGCTTTCAGGGCTAGCCCCGTTCGTGTGGGAGCAGTGGCTGGACGTTTCCGATTTGGGAGCTGGGCTCTGGCTGTGCCGGGAAGGAACGTCCCCACACTTCTGTCGCTAGGAAGCTCAGAGGGCCAGTGCTTGTGGGGCTGTGGAAGGGCTGCCTAGGGAAGGTAAGGGCCAGCAAGAGCTTTCAGTGCTAGCCCCTTTGGTGTGGGAGCAGTGGCTGGACGTTTCCGATTTGGGAGCTGGGCTCTGGCTGTGCCGGGAAGGAACGTCCGCACACTGCTGTGGCTAGGAAGCTGAGAGGGCCAGGGCTTGTGGGGCTGTGGAAGGGCTGCCTAGGGAAGGTGAGGGCCAGCAAGAGCTTTCAGGGCTAGCCCCTTTCGTGTGGGAGCAGTGGCTGGACGTTTCCGATTTGGGAGCTGGGCTCTGGCTGTGCCGGGAAGGAACGTCCGCAGAGTACTGCGGCTAGGAAGCTCAGAGGGCCAGGGCTTGTGGGGCTGTGGAAGGGCTGCCTAGGAAGGTGAGGGCCAGCAAGAGCTTTCAGGGCTAGCCCCTTTCGTGTGGGAGCAGTGGCTGGACGTTTCCGATTTGGGAGCTGGGCTCTGGCTGTGCCGGGAAGGAACGTCCGCAGAGTACTGCGGCTAGGAAGCTCAGAGGGCCAGGGCTTGTGGGGCTGTGGAAGGGCTGCCTAGGGAAGGTGAGGGCCAGCAAGAGCTTTCAGGGCTAGCCCCTTTCGTGTGGGAGCAGTGGCTGGACGTTTCCGATTTGGGAGCTGGGCTCTGGCTGTGCTCAGAAGGAACGTCCGCAGAGTACTGCGGCTAGGAAGCTGAGAGGGCCAGGGCTTGTGGGGCTGTGGAAGGGCTGCCTAGGGAAGGTGAGCGCCAGCAAGAGCTTTGAGGGCTAGCCCCTTTGGTGTGGGAGCAGTGGCTGGACGTTTCCGATTTGGGAGCTGGGCTCTGGCTGTGCTGAGAAGGAAGGTCCGCAGAGTACTGCGGCTAGGAAGCTCAGAGGGCCAGGGCTTGTGGGGCTGTGGAAGGGCTGCCTAGGGAAGGTGAGGGCCAGCAAGAGCTTTCAGGGCTAGCCCCTTTCATGTGGGAGCAGTGGCTGGACGTTTCCGATTTGGGAGCTGGGCTCTGGCTGTGCTGAGAAGGAACGTCCGCAGAGTACTGCGGCTAGGAAGCTGAGAGGGCCAGGGCTTGTGGGGCTGTGGAAGGGCTGCCTAGGAAGGTGAGGGCCAGCAAGAGCTTTCAGGGCTAGCCCCTTTCGTGTGGGAGCAGTGGCTGGACGTTTCCGATTTGGGAGCTGGGCTCTGGCTGTGCCGGGAAGGAACGTCCGCAGAGTACTGCGGCTAGGAAGCTGAGAGGGCCAGGGCTTGTGGGGCTGTGGAAGGGCTGCCTAGGGAAGGTGAGGGCCAGCAAGAGCTTTCAGGGCTAGCCCCTTTCGTGTGGGAGCAGTGGCTGGACGTTTCCGATTTGGGAGCTGGGCTGTGGCTGTGCCGAGAAGGAACGTCACCACACTGCTATGGCTAGGAAGCTGAGAGGGCCAGGGCTTGTGGGGCTGTGGAAGGGCTGCCTAGGGAAGGTGAGGGCCAGCAAGAGCTTTCAGGGCTAGCCCCTTTCGTGTGGGAGCAGTGGCTGGACGTTTCCGATCTGGGAGCTGGGCTCTGGCTGTGCCGGGAAGGAACGTCCCCACACTTCTGTCGCTAGGAAGCTGAGAGGGCCAGTGCTTGTGGGGCTGTGGAAGGGCTGCCTAGGGAAGGTAAGGGCCAGCAAGAGCTTTCAGTGCTAGCCGCTTTGGTGTGGAGCAGTGGCTGGACGTTTCCGATTTGGGAGCTGGGCTCTGGCTGTGCCGGGAAGGAACGTCCGCACACTGCTGTGGCTAGGAAGCTGAGAGGGCCAGGGCTTGTGGGGCTGTGGAAGGGCTGCCTAGGGAAGGTGAGGGCCAGCAAGAGCTTTCAGGGCTAGCCCCTTTCGTGTGGGAGCAGTGGCTGGACGTTTCCGATTTGGGAGCTGGGCTCTGGCTGTGCCGGGAAGGAACGTCCGCAGAGTACTGCGGCTAGGAAGCTCAGAGGGCCAGGGCTTGTGGGGCTGTGGAAGGGCTGCCTAGGGAAGGTGAGGGCCAGCAAGAGCTTTCAGGGCTAGCCCCTTTCGTGTGGGAGCAGTGGCTGGACGTTTCCGATTTGGGAGCTGGGCTCTGGCTGTGCCGGGATGGAACGTCCGCAGAGTACTGCGGCTAGGAAGCTCAGAGGGCCAGGGCTTGTGGGGCTGTGGAAGGGCTGCCTAGGGAAGGTGAGGGCCAGCAAGAGCTTTCAGGGCTAGCCCCTTTCGTGTGGGAGCAGTGGCTGGACGTTTCCGATTTGGGAGGTGGGCTCTGACTCTGCTCAGAAGGAACGTCCGCAGAGTACTGCGGCTAGGAAGCTGAGAGGGCGAGGGCTTGTGGGGCTGTGGAAGGGCTGCCTAGGGAAGGTGAGCGCCAGCAAGAGCTTTGAGGGCTAGCCCCTTTGGTGTGGGAGCAGTGGCTGGACGTTTCCGATTTGGGAGCTGGGCTCTGGCTGTGCTGAGAAGGAAGGTCCGCAGAGTACTGCGGCTAGGAAGCTGAGAGGGCCAGGGCTTGTGGGGCTGTGGAAGGGCTGCCTAGGGAAGGTGAGGGCCAGCAAGAGCTTTCAGGGCTAGCCCCTTTCATGTGGGAGCAGTGGCTGGACGTTTCCGATTTGGGAGCTGGGCTCTGGCTGTGCTGAGAAGGAACGTCCGCAGAGTACTGCGGCTAGGAAGCTGAGAGGGCCAGGGCTTGTGGGGCTGTGGAAGGGCTGCCTAGGAAGGTGAGGGCCAGCAAGAGCTTTCAGGGCTAGCCCCTTTCGTGTGGGAGCAGTGGCTGGATGTTTCCGATTTGGGAGCTGGGCTCTGGCTGTGCCGGGAAGGAACGTCCGCAGAGTACTGCGGCTAGGAAGCTGAGAGGGCCAGGGCTTGTGGGGCTGTGGAAGGGCTGCCTAGGGAAGGTGAGGGCCAGCAAGAGCTTTCAGGGCTAGCCCCTTTCGTGTGGGAGCAGTGGCTGGACGTTTCCGATTTGGGAGCTGGGCTCTGGCTGTGCCGAGAAGGAACGTCCCCACACTGCTATGGCTAGGAAGCTGAGAGGGCCAGGGCTTGTGGGGCTGTGGAAGGGCTGCCTAGGGAAGGTGAGGGCCAGCAAGAGCTTTCAGGGCTAGCCCCTTTCGTGTGGGAGCAGTGGCTGGACGTTTCCGATTTGGGAGCTGGGCTCTGGCTGTGCCGGGAAGGAACGTCCGCAGAGTACTGTGGCTAGGAAGCTGAGAGGGCCAGGGCTTGTGGGGCTGTGGAAGGGCTGCCTAGGGAAGGTGAGGGCCAGCAAGAGCTTTCAGGGCTAGCCCCTTTCGTGTGGGAGCAGTGGCTGGACGTTTCCGATTTGGGAGCTGGGCTCTGGCTGTGCTGAGAAGGAACGTCCGCAGAGTACTGCGGCTAGGAAGCTGAGAGGGCCAGGGCTTGTGGGGCTGTGGAAGGGCTGCCTAGGGAAGGTGAGGGCCAGCAAGAGCTTTCAGGGCTAGCCCCTTTGGTGTGGGGGCAGTGGCTGGACGTTTGAAATTTGGGAGCTGGGCTCTGGCTGTGCCGAGAAGGAACGTCCCCACACTGCTATGGCTAGGAAGCTGAGAGGGCCAGGGCTTGTGGGGCTGTGGAAGGGCTGCCTAGGGAAGGTGAGGGCCAGCAAGAGCTTTCAGGGCTAGCCCCTTTCATGTGGGAGCAGTGGCTGGACGTTTCCGATTTGGGAGCTGGGCTCTGGCTGTGCCGGGAAGGAACGTCCGCAGAGTACTGCGGCTAGGAAGCTCAGAGGGCCAGGGCTTGTGGGGCTGTGGAAGGGCTGCCTAGGGAAGGTGAGGGCCAGCAAGAGCTTTCAGGGCTAGCCCCTTTCGTGTGGGAGCAGTGGCTGGACGTTTCCGATTTGGGAGCTGGGCTCTGGCTGTGCCGGGAAGGAACGTCCGCAGAGTACTGCGGCTAGGAAGCTCAGAGGGCCAGGGCTTGTGGGGCTGTGGAAGGGCTGCCTAGGGAAGGTGAGGGCCAGCAAGAGCTTTCAGGGCTAGCCCCTTTCGTGTGGGAGCAGTGGCTGGACGTTTCCGATTTGGGAGGTGGGCTCTGACTGTGCTCAGAAGGAACGTCCGCAGAGTACTGCGGCTAGGAAGCTGAGAGGGCGAGGGCTTGTGGGGCTGTGGAAGGGCTGCCTAGGGAAGGTGAGGGCCAGCAAGAGCTTTCAGGGCTAGCCCCTTTCGTGTGGGAGCAGTGGCTGGACGTTTCCGATTTGGGAGCTGGGCTCTGGCTGTGCCGGGAAGGAAGGTCCGCAGAGTACTGCGGCTAGGAAGCTGAGAGGGCCAGGGCTTGTGGGGCTGTGGAAGGGCTGCCTAGGGAAGGTGAGGGCCAGCAAGAGCTTTCAGGGCTAGCCCCTTTCGTGTGGGAGCAGTGGCTGGACGTTTCCGATTTGGGAGCTGGGCTCTGGCTGTGCTGAGAAGGAACGTCCGCAGAGTACTGCGGCTAGGAAGCTGAGAGGGCCAGGGCTTGTGGGGCTGTGGAAGGGCTGCCTAGGGAAGGTGAGGGCCAGCAAGAGCTTTCAGGGCTAGCCCCTTTCGTGTGGGAGCAGTGGCTGGACGTTTCCAATTTGGGAGCTGGGCTCTGGCTGTGCCGGGAAGGAACGTCCGCAGAGTACTGCGGCTAGGAAGCTCAGAGGGCCAGGGCTTGTGGGGCTGTGGAAGGGCTGCCTAGGAAGGTGAGGGCCAGCAAGAGCTTTCAGGGCTAGCCCCTTTCGTGTGGGAGCAGTGGCTGGACGTTTCCGATTTGGGAGCTGGGCTCTGGCTGGGCTGAGAAGGAACGTCCGCAGAGTACTGCGGCTAGGAAGCTGAGAGGGCCAGGGCTTGTGGGGCTGTGGAAGGGCTGCCTAGGGAAGGTGAGGGCCAGCAAGAGCTTTCAGGGCTAGCCCCTTTCGTGTGGGAGCAGTGGCTGGACGTTTCCGATTTGGGAGCTGGGCTCTGGCTGTGCCGGGAAGGAACGTCCGCAGAGTACTGCGGCTAGGAAGCTGAGAGGGCCAGGGCTTGTGGGGCTGTGGAAGGGCTGCCTAGGGAAGGTGAGGGCCAGCAAGAGCTTTCAGGGCTAGCCCCTTTTGTGTGGGAGCAGTGGCTGGACGTTTCCGATTTGGGAGCTGGGCTCTGGCTGTGCCGAGAAGGAACGTCCCCACACTGCTATGGCTAGGAAGCTGAGAGGGCCAGGGCTTGTGGGGCTGTGGAAGGGCTGCCTAGGGAAGGTGAGGGCCAGCAAGAGCTTTCAGGGCTAGCCCCTTTGGTGTGGGAGCAGTGGCTGGACGTTTCCGATCTGGGAGCTGGGCTCTGGCTGTGCCGGGAAGGAACGTCCGCAGAGTACTGCGGCTAGGAAGCTGAGAGGGCCAGGGCTTGTGGGGCTGTGGAAGGGCTGCCTAGGGAAGGTGAGGGCCAGCAAGAGCTTTCAGGGCTAGCCCCTTTCGTGTGGGAGCAGTGGCTGGACGTTTCCGATTTGGGAGCTGGGCTCTGACTGTGCTCAGAAGGAACGTCCGCAGAGTACTGCGGCTAGGAAGCTGAGAGGGCCAGGGCTTGTGGGGCTGTGGAAGGGCTGCCTAGGGAAGGTGAGGGCCAGCAAGAGCTTTCAGGGCTAGCCCCTTTGGTGTGGGGGCAGTGGCTGGACGTTTGAAATTTGGGAGCTGGGCTCTGGCTGTGCCGAGAAGGAACGTCCCCACACTGCTGTGGCTAGGAAGCTGAGAGGGCCAGGGCTTGTGGGGCTGTGGAAGGGCTGCCTAGGGAAGGTGAGGGCCAGCAAGAGCTTTCAGGGCTAGCCCCTTTCGTGTGGGAGCAGTGGCTGGACGTTTCCGATTTGGGAGCTGGGCTCTGGCTGTGCCGGGAAGGAAGGTCCGCAGAGTACTGCGGCTAGGAAGCTGAGAGGGCCAGGGCTTGTGGGGCTGTGGAAGGGCTGCCTAGGGAAGGTGAGGGCCAGCAAGAGCTTTCAGGGCTAGCCCCTTTCGTGTGGGAGCAGTGGCTGGACGTTTCCGATTTGGGAGCTGGGCTCTGACTGTGCTCAGAAGGAACGTCCGCAGAGTACTGCGGCTAGGAAGCTGAGAGGGCCAGGGCTTGTGGGGCTGTGGAAGGGCTGCCTAGGGAAGGTGAGGGCCAGCAAGAGCTTTCAGGGCTAGCCCCTTTCGTGTGGGAGCAGTGGCTGGACGTTTCCGATTTGGGAGCTGGGCTCTGGCTGTGCCGGGAAGGAACGTCCGCAGAGTACTGCGGCTAGGAAGCTGAGAGGGCCAGGGCTTGTGGGGCTGTGGAAGGGCTGCCTAGGAAGGTGAGGGCCAGCAAGAGATTTCAGGGCTAGCCCCTTTCGTGTGGGAGCAGTGGCTGGACGTTTCCGATTTGGGAGCTCGGCTCTGGCTGGGCTGAGAAGGAACGTCCGCAGAGTACTGCGGCTAGGAAGCTGAGAGGGCCAGGGCTTGTGGGGCTGTGGAAGGGCTGCCTAGGGAAGGTGAGGGCCAGCAAGAGCTTTCAGGGCTAGCCCCTTTGGTGTGGGAGCAGTGGCTGGACGTTTCCGATTTGGGAGCTGGGCTCTGGCTGTGCCGGGAAGGAACGTCCGCAGAGTACTGCGGCTAGGAAGCTGAGAGGGCCAGGGCTTGTGGGGCTGTGGAAGGGCTGCCTAGGGAAGGTGAGGGCCAGCAAGAGCTTTCAGGGCTAGCCCCTTTCGTGTGGGAGCAGTGGCTGGACGTTTCCAATTTGGGAGCTGGGCTCTGGCTGTGCCGGGAAGGAACGTCCCCACACTTCTGTCGCTAGGAAGCTCAGAGGGCCAGTGCTTGTGGGGCTGTGGAAGGGCTGCCTAGGGAAGGTGAGGGCCAGCAAGAGCTTTCAGTGCTAGTCCCTTTGGTGTGGAGCAGTGGCTGGACGTTTCCGATTTGGGAGCTGGGCTCTGGCTGTGCCGGGAAGGAACGTCCGCACACTTCTGTCGCTAGGAAGCTGAGAGGGCCAGGGCTTGTGGGGCTGTGGAAGGGCTGCCTAGGGAAGGTGAGGGCCAGCAAGAGCTTTCAGGGCTAGCCCCTTTCGTGTGGGAGCAGTGGCTGGACGTTTCCGATTTGGGAGCTGGGCTCTGGCTGTGCCAGGAAGGAACGTCCCCACACTGCTGTGGCTAGGAAGCTCAGAGGGCCAGGGCTTGTGGGGCTGTGGAAGGGCTGCCTAGGGAAGGTGAGGGCCAGCAAGAGCTTTCAGGGCTAGCCCCTTTCGTGTGGGAGCAGTGGCTGGACGTTTCCGATTTGGGAGCTGGGCTCTGGCTGTGCCGGGAAGGAAGGTCCGCAGAGTACTGCGGCTAGGAAGCTGAGAGGGCCAGGGCTTGTGGGGCTGTGGAAGGGCTGCCTAGGAAGGTGAGGGCCAGCAAGAGCTTTCAGGGCTAGCCCCTTTCGTGTGGGAGCAGTGGCTGGACGTTTCCGATTTGGGAGCTGGGCTCTGGCTGTGCCGGGAAGGAACGTCCGCAGAGTACTGCGGCTAGGAAGCTGAGAGGGCCAGTGCTTGTGGGGCTGTGGAAGGGCTGCCTAGGGAAGGGGATGGCCAGCAAGAGCTTTCAGTGCTAGCCCCTTTCGTGTGGGAGCAGTGGCTGGACGTTTCCGATTTGGGAGCTGGGCTCTGGCTGTGCCGGGAAGGAACGTCCGCAGAGTACTGCGGCTAGGAAGCTGAGAGGGCCAGGGCTTGTGGGGCTGTGGAAGGGCTGCCTAGGGAAGGTGAGGGCCAGCAAGAGCTTTCAGGGCTAGCCCCTTTCGTGTGGGAGCAGTGGCTGGACGTTTGAAATTTGGGAGCTGGGCTCTGGCTGTGCCGAGAAGGAACGTCCCCACACTGCTATGGCTAGGAAGCTGAGAGGGCCAGGGCTTGTGGGGCTGTGGAAGGGCTGCCTAGGGAAGGTGAGGGCCAGCAAGAGCTTTCAGGGCTAGCCCCTTTCGTGTGGGAGCAGGGGCTGGACGTTTCCAATTTGGGAGCTGGGCTCTGGCTGTGCCGGGAAGGAACGTCCCCACACTTCTGTCGCTAGGAAGCTCAGAGGGCCAGGGCTTGTGGGGCTGTGGAAGGGCTGCCTAGGGAAGGTGAGGGCCAGCAAGAGCTTTCAGGGCTAGCCCCTTTCGTGTGGGAGCAGTGGCTGGACGTTTCCGATTTGGGAGCTGGGCTCTGGCTGTGCCGGGAAGGAACATCCGCAGAGTACTGCGGCTAGGAAGCTGAGAGGGCCAGTGCTTGTGGGGCTGTGGAAGGGCTGCCTAGGGAAGGTGAGGGCCAGCAAGAGCTTTCAGGGCTAGCCCCTTTGGTGTGGGAGCAGTGGCTGGACGTTTCCGATTTGGGAGCTGGGCTCTGGCTGTGCCAGGAAGGAAGGTCCGCAGAGTACTGCGGCTAGGAAGCTGAGAGGGCCAGGGCTTGTGGGGCTGTGGAAGGGCTGCCTAGGAAGGTGAGGGCCAGCAAGAGCTTTCAGGGCTAGCCCCTTTCATGTGGGAGCAGTGGCTGGACGTTTCCGATTTGGGAGCTGGGCTCTGGCTGTGCCGGGAAGGAAGGTCCGCAGAGTACTGCGGCTAGGAAGGTGAGAGGGCCAGGGCTTGTGGGGCTGTGGAAGGGCTGCCTAGGGAAGGTGAGGGCCAGCAAGAGCTTTCAGGGCTAGCCCCGTTCGTGTGGGAGCAGTGGCTGGACGTTTCCGATTTGGGAGCTGGGCTCTGGCTGTGCCGGGAAGGAACGTCCGCAGAGTACTGCGGCTAGGAAGCTCAGAGGGCCAGGGCTTGTGGGGCTGTGGAAGGGCTGCCCAGGGAAGGTGAGCGCCAGCAAGAGCTTTCAGGGCTAGCCCCTTTCGTGTGGGAGCAGTGGCTGGACGTTTCCGATTTGGGAGCTGGGCTCTAGCTGTGCTCAGAAGGAACGTCCCCACACTGCTGTGGCTAGGAAGCTCAGAGGGCCAGGGCTTGTGGGGCTGTGGAAGGGCTGCCTAGGGAAGGTGAGCGCCAGCAAGAGCTTTCAGGGCTAGCCCCTTTCGTGTGGGAGCAGGCGCTGGACGTTTCCGATTTGGGAGCTGGGCTCTGGCTGTGCCGGGAAGGAACGTCCGCAGAGTACTGCGGCTAGGAAGCTCAGAGGGCCAGGGCTTGTGGGGCTGTGGAAGGGCTGCCTAGGGAAGGTGAGGGCCAGCAAGAGCTTTCAGGGCTAGCCCCTTTCGTGTGGGAGCAGTGGCTGGACGTTTCCGATTTGGGAGCTGGGCTCTGACTGTGCTCAGAAGGAACGTCCGCAGAGTACTGCGGCTAGGAAGCTGAGAGGGCCAGGGCTTGTGGGGCTGTGGAAGGGCTGCCTAGGGAAGGTGAGCACCAGCAAGAGCTTTGAGGGCTAGCCCCTTTGGTGTGGGAGCAGTGGCTGGACGTTTCCGATTTGGGAGCTGGGCTCTGGCTGTGCCGGGAAGGAAGGTCCGCAGAGTACTGCGGCTAGGAAGCTGAGAGGGCCAGGGCTTGTGGGGCTGTGGAAGGGCTGCCTAGGGAAGGTGAGGGCCAGCAAGAGCTTTCAGGGCTAGCCCCTTTCGTGTGGGAGCAGTGGCTGGACGTTTCCGATTTGGGAGCTGGGCTCTGGCTGTGCCGGGAAGGAACGTCCGCAGAGTACTGCGGCTAGGAAGCTGAGAGGGCCAGTGCTTGTGGGGCTGTGGAAGGGCTGCCTAGGGAAGGGGATGGCCAGCAAGAGCTTTCAGTGCTAGCCCCTTTCGTGTGGGAGCAGTGGCTGGACGTTTCCGATTTGGGAGCTGGGCTCTGGCTGTGCCGGGAAGGAACGTCCGCAGAGTACTGCGGCTAGGAAGCTGAGAGGGCCAGGGCTTGTGGGGCTGTGGAAGGGCTGCCTAGGGAAGGTGAGGGCCAGCAAGAGCTTTCAGGGCTAGCCCCTTTCGTGTGGGAGCAGTGGCTGGACGTTTGAAATTTGGGAGCTGGGCTCTGGCTGTGCCGAGAAGGAACGTCCCCACACTGCTATGGCTAGGAAGCTGAGAGGGCCAGGGCTTGTGGGGCTGTGGAAGGGCTGCCTAGGGAAGGTGAGGGCCAGCAAGAGCTTTCAGGGCTAGCCCCTTTCGTGTGGGAGCAGGGGCTGGACGTTTCCAATTTGGGAGCTGGGCTCTGGCTGTGCCGGGAAGGAACGTCCCCACACTTCTGTCGCTAGGAAGCTCAGAGGGCCAGGGCTTGTGGGGCTGTGGAAGGGCTGCCTAGGGAAGGTGAGGGCCAGCAAGAGCTTTCAGGGCTAGCCCCTTTCGTGTGGGAGCAGTGGCTGGACGTTTCCGATTTGGGAGCTGGGCTCTGGCTGTGCCGGGAAGGAACATCCGCAGAGTACTGCGGCTAGGAAGCTGAGAGGGCCAGTGCTTGTGGGGCTGTGGAAGGGCTGCCTAGGGAAGGTGAGGGCCAGCAAGAGCTTTCAGGGCTAGCCCCTTTGGTGTGGGAGCAGTGGCTGGACGTTTCCGATTTGGGAGCTGGGCTCTGGCTGTGCCAGGAAGGAAGGTCCGCAGAGTACTGCGGCTAGGAAGCTGAGAGGGCCAGGGCTTGTGGGGCTGTGGAAGGGCTGCCTAGGAAGGTGAGGGCCAGCAAGAGCTTTCAGGGCTAGCCCCTTTCATGTGGGAGCAGTGGCTGGACGTTTCCGATTTGGGAGCTGGGCTCTGGCTGTGCCGGGAAGGAAGGTCCGCAGAGTACTGCGGCTAGGAAGGTGAGAGGGCCAGGGCTTGTGGGGCTGTGGAAGGGCTGCCTAGGGAAGGTGAGGGCCAGCAAGAGCTTTCAGGGCTAGCCCCGTTCGTGTGGGAGCAGTGGCTGGACGTTTCCGATTTGGGAGCTGGGCTCTGGCTGTGCCGGGAAGGAACGTCCGCAGAGTACTGCGGCTAGGAAGCTCAGAGGGCCAGGGCTTGTGGGGCTGTGGAAGGGCTGCCTAGGGAAGGTGAGCGCCAGCAAGAGCTTTCAGGGCTAGCCCCTTTCGTGTGGGAGCAGTGGCTGGACGTTTCCGATTTGGGAGCTGGGCTCTAGCTGTGCTCAGAAGGAACGTCCCCACACTGCTGTGGCTAGGAAGCTCAGAGGGCCAGGGCTTGTGGGGCTGTGGAAGGGCTGCCTAGGGAAGGTGAGCGCCAGCAAGAGCTTTCAGGGCTAGCCCCTTTCGTGTGGGAGCAGGCGCTGGACGTTTCCGATTTGGGAGCTGGGCTCTGGCTGTGCCGGGAAGGAACGTCCGCAGAGTACTGCGGCTAGGAAGCTCAGAGGGCCAGGGCTTGTGGGGCTGTGGAAGGGCTGCCTAGGGAAGGTGAGGGCCAGCAAGAGCTTTCAGGGCTAGCCCCTTTCGTGTGGGAGCAGTGGCTGGACGTTTCCGATTTGGGAGCTGGGCTCTGACTGTGCTCAGAAGGAACGTCCGCAGAGTACTGCGGCTAGGAAGCTGAGAGGGCCAGGGCTTGTGGGGCTGTGGAAGGGCTGCCTAGGGAAGGTGAGCACCAGCAAGAGCTTTGAGGGCTAGCCCCTTTGGTGTGGGAGCAGTGGCTGGACGTTTCCGATTTGGGAGCTGGGCTCTGGCTGTGCCGGGAAGGAAGGTCCGCAGAGTACTGCGGCTAGGAAGCTGAGAGGGCCAGGGCTTGTGGGGCTGTGGAAGGGCTGCCTAGGGAAGGTGAGGGCCAGCAAGAGCTTTCAGGGCTAGCCCCTTTCGTGTGGGAGCAGTGGCTGGACGTTTCCGATTTGGGAGCTGGGCTCTGGCTGTGCCGGGAAGGAACGTCCGCAGAGTACTGCGGCTAGGAAGCTGAGAGGGCCAGGGCTTGTGGGGCTGTGGAAGGGCTGCCTAGGAAGGTGAGGGCCAGCAAGAGATTTCAGGGCTAGCCCCTTTCGTGTGGGAGCAGTGGCTGGACGTTTCCGATTTGGGAGCTCGGCTCTGGCTGTGCTGAGAAGGAACGTCCGCAGAGTACTGCGGCTAGGAAGCTGAGAGGGCCAGGGCTTGTGGGGCTGTGGAAGGGCTGCCTAGGGAAGGTGAGGGCCAGCAAGAGCTTTCAGGGCTAGCCCCTTTGGTGTGGGAGCAGTGGCTGGACGTTTCCGATTTGGGAGCTGGGCTCTGGCTGTGCCGGGAAGGAACGTCCGCAGAGTACTGCGGCTAGGAAGCTGAGAGGGCCAGGGCTTGTGGGGCTGTGGAAGGGCTGCCTAGGGAAGGTGAGGGCCAGCAAGAGCTTTCAGGGCTAGCCCCTTTCGTGTGGGAGCAGTGGCTGGACGTTTCCGATTTGGGAGCTGGGCTCTGGCTGTGCCGGGAAGGAACGTCCGCACACTTCTGTCGCTAGGAAGCTGAGAGGGCCAGGGCTTGTGGGGCTGTGGAAGGGCTGCCTAGGGAAGGTGAGCGCCAGCAAGAGCTTTCAGGGCTAGCCCCTTTCGTGTGGGAGCAGTGGCTGGACGTTTCCGATTTGGGAGCTGGGCTCTGGCTGTGCCAGGAAGGAACGTCCCCACACTGCTGTGGCTAGGAAGCTCAGAGGGCCAGGGCTTGTGGGGCTGTGGAAGGGCTGCCTAGGGAAGGTGAGCGCCAGCAAGAGCTTTCAGGGCTAGCCCCTTTCGTGTGGGAGCAGTGGCTGGACGTTTCCGATTTGGGAGCTGGGCTCTGGCTGTGCCGGGAAGGAAGGTCCGCAGAGTACTGCGGCTAGGAAGCTGAGAGGGCCAGGGCTTGTGGGGCTGTGGAAGGGCTGCCTAGGAAGGTGAGGGCCAGCAAGAGCTTTCAGGGCTAGCCCCTTTGGTGTGGGAGCAGTGGCTGGACGTTTCCGATTTGGGAGCTGGGCTCTGGCTGTGCCGGGAAGGAACGTCCGCAGAGTACTGCGGCTAGGAAGCTGAGAGGGCCAGTGCTTGTGGGGCTGTGGAAGGGCTGCCTAGGGAAGGGGATGGCCAGCAAGAGCTTTCAGTGCTAGCCCCTTTCGTGTGGGAGCAGTGGCTGGACGTTTCCGATTTGGGAGCTGGGCTCTGGCTGTGCCGGGAAGGAACGTCCGCAGAGTACTGCGGCTAGGAAGCTGAGAGGGCCAGGGCTTGTGGGGCTGTGGAAGGGCTGCCTAGGGAAGGTGAGGGCCAGCAAGAGCTTTCAGGGCTAGCCCCTTTCGTGTGGGAGCAGTGGCTGGACGTTTGAAATTTGGGAGCTGGGCTCTGGCTGTGCCGAGAAGGAACGTCCCCACACTGCTATGGCTAGGAAGCTCAGAGGGCCAGGGCTTGTGGGGCTGTGGAAGGGCTGCCTAGGGAAGGTGAGGGCCAGCGGGAGCTTTCAGGGCTAGCCCCTTTCGTGTGGGAGCAGGGGCTGGACGTTTCCAATTTGGGAGCTGGGCTCTGGCTGTGCCGGGAAGGAACATCCGCAGAGTACTGCGGCTAGGAAGCTGAGAGGGCCAGTGCTTGTGGGGCTGTGGAAGGGCTGCCTAGGGAAGGTGAGGGCCAGCCAGAGCTTTCAGGGCTAGCCCCTTTGGTGTGGGAGCAGTGGCTGGACGTTTCCGATTTGGGAGCTGGGCTCTGGCTGTGCCGGGAAGGAAGGTCCGCAGAGTACTGCGGCTAGGAAGGTGAGAGGGCCAGGGCTTGTGGGGCTGTGGAAGGGCTGCCTAGGAAGGTGAGGGCCAGCAAGAGCTTTCAGGGCTAGCCCCTTTCATGTGGGAGCAGTGGCTGGACGTTTCCGATTTGGGAGCTGGGCTCTGGCTGTGCCGGGAAGGAAGGTCCGCAGAGTACTGCGGCTAGGAAGGTGAGAGGGCCAGGGCTTGTGGGGCTGTGGAAGGGCTGCCTAGGGAAGGTGAGGGCCAGCAAGAGCTTTCAGGGCTAGCCCCTTTCGTGTGGGAGCAGTGGCTGGACGTTTCCGATTTGGGAGCTGGGCTCTGGCTGTGCCGGGAAGGAACGTCCGCAGAGTACTGCGGCTAGGAAGCTCAGAGGGCCAGGGCTTGTGGGGCTGTGGAAGGGCTGCCTAGGGAAGGTGAGCGCCAGCAAGAGCTTTCAGGGCTAGCCCCTTTCGTGTGGGAGCAGTGGCTGGACGTTTCCGATTTGGGAGCTGGGCTCTAGCTGTGCTCAGAAGGAACGTCCCCACACTGCTGTGGCTAGGAAGCTGAGAGGGCCAGGGCTTGTGGGGCTGTGGAAGGGCTGCCTAGGGAAGGTGAGCGCCAGCAAGAGCTTTGAGGGCTAGCCCCTTTCGTGTGGGAGCAGTGGCTGGACGTTTCCGATTTGGGAGCTGGGCTCTGGCTGTGCTGAGAAGGAACATCCGCAGAGTACTGCGGCTAGGAAGCTGAGAGGGCCAGGGCTTGTGGGGCTGTGGAAGGGCTGCCTAGGGAAGGTGAGGGCCAGCAAGAGCTTTCAGGGCTAGCCCCTTTCGTGTGGGAGCAGTGGCTGGACGTTTCCAATTTGGGAGCTGGGCTCTGGCTGTGCCGGGAAGGAACGTCCCCACACTTCTGTCGCTAGGAAGCTCAGAGGGCCAGTGCTTGTGGGGCTGTGCAAGGGCTGCCTAGGGAAGGTGAGGGCCAGCAAGAGCTTTCAGTGCTAGTCCCTTTGGTGTGGAGCAGTGGCTGGACGTTTCCGATTTGGGAGCTGGGCTCTGGCTGTGCCGGGAAGGAACGTCCGCACACTTCTGTCGCTAGGAAGCTGAGAGGGCCAGGGCTTGTGGGGCTGTGGAAGGGCTGCCTAGGGAAGGTGAGGGCCAGCAAGAGCTTTCAGGGCTAGCCCCTTTCGTGTGGGAGCAGTGGCTGGACGTTTCCGATTTGGGAGCTGGGCTCTGGCTGTGCCAGGAAGGAACGTCCCCACACTGCTGTGGCTAGGAAGCTCAGAGGGCCAGGGCTTGTGGGGCTGTGGAAGGGCTGCCTAGGGAAGGTGAGGGCCAGCAAGAGCTTTCAGGGCTAGCCCCTTTCGTGTGGGAGCAGTGGCTGGACGTTTCCGATTTGGGAGCTGGGCTCTGGTTGTGTTGAGAAGGAACGTCCGCAGAGTACTGCGGCTAGGAAGCTGAGAGGGCCAGGGCTTGTGGGGCTGTGGAAGGGCTGCCTAGGAAGGTGAGGGCCAGCAAGAGCTTTCAGGGCTAGCCCCTTTCGTGTGGGAGCAGTGGCTGGACGTTTCCGATTTGGGAGCTGGGCTCTGGCTGTGCCGGGAAGGAACGTCCGCAGAGTACTGCGGCTAGGAAGCTGAGAGGGCCAGTGCTTGTGGGGCTGTGGAAGGGCTGCCTAGGGAAGGGGATGGCCAGCAAGAGCTTTCAGTGCTAGCCCCTTTCGTGTGGGAGCAGTGGCTGGACGTTTCCGATTTGGGAGCTGGGCTCTGGCTGTGCCGGGAAGGAACGTCCGCAGAGTACTGCGGCTAGGAAGCTGAGAGGGCCAGGGCTTGTGGGGCTGTGGAAGGGCTGCCTAGGGAAGGTGAGGGCCAGCAAGAGCTTTCAGGGCTAGCCCCTTTCGTGTGGGAGCAGTGGCTGGACGTTTGAAATTTGGGAGCTGGGCTCTGGCTGTGCCGAGAAGGAACGTCCCCACACTGCTATGGCTAGGAAGCTCAGAGGGCCAGGGCTTGTGGGGCTGTGGAAGGGCTGCCTAGGGAAGGTGAGGGCCAGCAAGAGCTTTCAGGGCTAGCCCCTTTCGTGTGGGAGCAGGGGCTGGACGTTTCCAATTTGGGAGCTGGGCTCTGGCTGTTCTGGGAAGGAACGTCCCCACACTTCTGTCGCTAGGAAGCTGAGAGGGCCAGTGCTTGTGGGGCTGTGGAAGGGCTGCCTAGGGAAGGTGAGGGCCAGCAAGAGCTTTCAGGGCTAGCCCCTTTCGTGTGGGAGCAGTGGCTGGACGTTTCCGATTTGGGAGCTGGGCTCTGGCTGTGCCGGGAAGGAACATCCGCAGAGTACTGCGGCTAGGAAGCTGAGAGGGCCAGTGCTTGTGGGGCTGTGGAAGGGCTGCCTAGGGAAGGTGAGGGCCAGCCAGAGCTTTCAGGGCTAGCCCCTTTCGTGTGGGAGCAGTGGCTGGACGTTTCCGATTTGGGAGCTGGGCTCTGGCTGTGCCGGGAAGGAAGGTCCGCAGAGTACTGCGGCTAGGAAGCTGAGAGGGCCAGTGCTTGTGGGGCTGTGGAAGGGCTGCCTAGGGAAGGGGATGGCCAGCAAGAGCTTTCAGTGCTAGCCCCTTTCGTGTGGGAGCAGTGGCTGGACGTTTCCGATTTGGGAGCTGGGCTCTGGCTGTGCCGGGAAGGAACGTCCGCAGAGTACTGCGGCTAGGAAGCTGAGAGGGCCAGGGCTTGTGGGGCTGTGGAAGGGCTGCCTAGGGAAGGTGAGGGCCAGCAAGAGCTTTCAGGGCTAGCCCCTTTCGTGTGGGAGCAGTGGCTGGACGTTTGAAATTTGGGAGCTGGGCTCTGGCTGTGCCGAGAAGGAACGTCCCCACACTGCTATGGCTAGGAAGCTCAGAGGGCCAGGGCTTGTGGGGCTGTGGAAGGGCTGCCTAGGGAAGGTGAGGGCCAGCAAGAGCTTTCAGGGCTAGCCCCTTTCGTGTGGGAGCAGGGGCTGGACGTTTCCAATTTGGGAGCTGGGCTCTGGCTGTTCTGGGAAGGAACGTCCCCACACTTCTGTCGCTAGGAAGCTGAGAGGGCCAGTGCTTGTGGGGCTGTGGAAGGGCTGCCTAGGGAAGGTGAGGGCCAGCAAGAGCTTTCAGGGCTAGCCCCTTTCGTGTGGGAGCAGTGGCTGGACGTTTCCGATTTGGGAGCTGGGCTCTGGCTGTGCCGGGAAGGAACATCCGCAGAGTACTGCGGCTAGGAAGCTGAGAGGGCCAGTGCTTGTGGGGCTGTGGAAGGGCTGCCTAGGGAAGGTGAGGGCCAGCCAGAGCTTTCAGGGCTAGCCCCTTTCGTGTGGGAGCAGTGGCTGGACGTTTCCGATTTGGGAGCTGGGCTCTGGCTGTGCCGGGAAGGAAGGTCCGCAGAGTACTGCGGCTAGGAAGGTGAGAGGGCCAGGGCTTGTGGGGCTGTGGAAGGGCTGCCTAGGAAGGTGAGGGCCAGCAAGAGCTTTCAGGGCTAGCCCCTTTCATGTGGGAGCAGTGGCTGGACGTTTCCGATTTGGGAGCTGGGCTCTGGCTGTGCCGGGAAGGAAGGTCCGCAGAGTACTGCGGCTAGGAAGGTGAGAGGGCCAGGGCTTGTGGGGCTGTGGAAGGGCTGCCTAGGGAAGGTGAGGGCCAGCAAGAGCTTTCAGGGCTAGCCCCTTTCGTGTGGGAGCAGTGGCTGGACGTTTCCGATTTGGGAGCTGGGCTCTGGCTGTGCCGGGAAGGAACGTCCGCAGAGTACTGCGGCTAGGAAGCTCAGAGGGCCAGGGCTTGTGGGGCTGTGGAAGGGCTGCCTAGGGAAGGTGAGCGCCAGCAAGAGCTTTCAGGGCTAGCCCCTTTCGTGTGGGAGCAGTGGCTGGACGTTTCCGATTTGGGAGCTGGGCTCTAGCTGTGCTCAGAAGGAACGTCCCCACACTGCTGTGGCTAGGAAGCTGAGAGGGCCAGGGCTTGTGGGGCTGTGGAAGGGCTGCCTAGGGAAGGTGAGCGCCAGCAAGAGCTTTGAGGGCTAGCCCCTTTCGTGTGGGAGCAGTGGCTGGACGTTTCCGATTTGGGAGCTGGGCTCTGGCTGTGCCGGGAAGGAACGTCCGCAGAGTACTGCGGCTAGGAAGCTCAGAGGGCCAGGGCTTGTGGGGCTGTGGAAGGGCTGCCTAGGGAAGGTGAGGGCCAGCAAGAGCTTTCAGGGCTAGCCCCTTTCGTGTGGGAGCAGTGGCTGGACGTTTCCGATTTGGGAGCTGGGCTCTGACTGTGCTCAGAAGGAACGTCCGCAGAGTACTGCGGCTAGGAAGCTGAGAGGGCGAGGGCTTGTGGGGCTGTGGAAGGGCTGCCTAGGGAAGGTGAGGGCCAGCAAGAGCTTTCAGGGCTAGCCCCTTTGGTGTGGGAGCAGTGGCTGGACGTTTCCGATTTGGGAGCTGGGCTCTGGCTGTGCCGGGAAGGAAGGTCCGCAGAGTACTGCGGCTAGGAAGCTGAGAGGGCCAGGGCTTGTGGGGCTGTGGAAGGGCTGCCTAGGGAAGGTGAGGGCCAGCAAGAGCTTTCAGGGCTAGCCCCTTTCGTGTGGGAGCAGTGGCTGGACGTTTCCGATTTGGGGCTGGGCTCTGGCTGTGCCGGGAAGGAACGTCCGCAGAGTACTGCGGCTAGGAAGCTGAGAGGGCCAGGGCTTGTGGGGCTGTGGAAGGGCTGCCTAGGGAAGGTGAGCGCCAGCAAGAGCTTTCAGGGCTAGCCCCTTTCGTGTGGGAGCAGTGGCTGGATGTTTCCGATTTGGGAGCTGGGCTCTGGCTGTGCCGGGAAGGAACGTACGCAGAGTACTGCGGCTAGGAAGCTCAGAGGGCCAGGGCTTGTGGGGCTGTGGAAGGGCTGCCTAGGGAAGGTGAGGGCCAGCAAGAGCTTTCAGGGCTAGCCCCTTTCGTGTGGGAGCAGTGGCTGGACGTTTCCGATTTGGGAGCTGGGCTCTGGCTGTGCTGAGAAGGAACGTCCCCACTGTGCTGTGGCTAGGAATCTCAGAGGGCCAGGGCTTGTGGGGCTGTGGAAGGGCTGCCTAGGGAAGGTGAGGGCCAGCAAGAGCTTTCAGGGCTAGCCCCTTTGGTGTGGGAGCAGTGGCTGGACGTTTCCGATTTGGGAGCTGAGCTCTGGCTGTGCTGAGAAGGAACGTCCCCACACTGCTGTGGCTAGGAAGCTCAGAGGGCCAGGGCTTGTGGGGCTGTGGAAGGGCTGCCTAAGGAAGGTGAGGGCCAGCGGGAGCTTTCAGGGCTAGCCCCTTTTGTGTGGGAGCAGTGGCTGGACGTTTCCGATTTGGAAGCTGGGCTCTGGCTGTGCTGAGAAGGAACGTCCCCACACTGCTGTGGCTAGGAAGCTCAGAGGGCCAGGGCTTGTGGGGCTGTGGAAGGGCTGCCTAGGGAAGGTGAGCGCCAGCAAGAGCTTTCAGGGCTAGCCCCTTTCATGTGGGAGCAGTGGCTGGACGTTTCCGATTTGGGAGCTGGGCTCTGGCTGTGCCGAGAAGGAACGTCCGCAGAGTGCTGTGGCTAGGAATCTCAGAGGGCCAGGGCTTGTGGGGCTGTGGAAGGGCTGCGTAGGGAAGGTGAGGGCCAGCAAGAGCTTTCAGGGCTAGCCCCTTTGGTGTGGGAGCAGTGGCTGGACGTTTCCGATATGGGAGCTGGGCTCTGGCTGTGCCGGGAAGGAACGTCCGCAGAGTACTGCAGCTAGGAACCTGAGAGGGCCAGGGCTTGTGGGGCTGTGGAAGGGCTGCCTAGGGAAGGTGAGGGCCAGCAAGAGCTTTCAGGGCTAGCCCCTTTCGTGTGGGAGCAGTGGCTGGACGTTTCCGATTTGGGAGCTGGGCTCTGGCTGTGCTGAGAAGGAACGTCCCCACACTGCTGTGGCTAGGAAGCTCAGAGGGCCAGGGCTTGTGGGGCTGTGGAAGGGCTGCCTAGGGAAGGTGAGGGCCAGCAAGAGCTTTCAGGGCTAGCCCCTTTCGTGTGGGAGCAGTGGCTGGACGTTTCCGATTTGGGAGCTGGGCTCTGGCTGTGCCGAGAAGGAACGTCCGCAGAGTGCTGTGGCTAGGAATCTCAGAGGGCCAGGGCTTGTGGGGCTGTGGAAGGGCTGCCTAGGGAAGGTGAGGGCCAGCAAGAGCTTTCAGGGCTAGCCCCTTTGGTGTGGGAGCAGTGGCTGGACGTTTCCGATTTGGGAGCTGGGCTCTGGCTGTGCCGGGAAGGAACGTCCGCAGAGTACTGCGGCTAGGAAGCTGAGAGGGCCAGGGCTTGTGGGGCTGTGGAAGGGCTGCCTAGGGAAGGTGAGGGCCAGCAAGAGCTTTCAGGGCTAGCCCCTTTCGTGTGGGAGCAGTGGCTGGACGTTTCAAATTTCGGAGCTGGGCTCTGGCTGTGCTGAGAAGGAACGTCCCCACTGTGCTGTGGCTAGGAAGCTCAGAGCGCCAGGGCTTGTGGGGCTGTGGAAGGGCTGCCTAGGGAAGGTGAGCGCCAGCAAGAGCTTTCAGGGCTAGCCCCTTTCATGTGGGAGCAGTGGCTGGACGTTTCCGATTTGGGAGCTGGGCTCTGGCTGTGCTGAGAAGGAACGTCCCCACACTGCTGTGGCTAGGAAGCTGAGAGGGCCAGGGCTTGTGGGGCTGTGGAAGGGCTGCCTAGGGAAGGTGAGGGCCAGCAACAGCTTTCAGTGCTAGCCCCTTTCGTGTGGGAGCAGTGGCTGGACGTTTCCGATTTGGGAGCTGGGCTCTGGCTGTGCTGAGAGGAACGTCCCCACTGTGCTGTGGCTAGGAAGCTCAGAGTGCCAGTGCTTGTGGGGCTGTGGAAGGGCTGCCTAGGGAAGGTGAGGGCCAGCAAGAGCTTTCAGGGCTAGCCCCTTTCGTGTGGGAGCAGTGGCTGGACGTTTCAAATTTTGGAGCTGGGCTCTGGCTGTGCTGAGAAGGAACGTCCCCACTGTGCTGTGGCTAGGAAGCTGAGAGGGCCAGAGCTTGTGGGGCTGTGGAAGGGCTGCCTAGGGAAGGTGAGGGCCAGCGGGAGCTTTCAGGGCTAGCCCCTTTCGTGTGGGAGCAGTGGCTGGACGTTTCCGATTTGGGAGCTGGGCTGTGGCTGTGCTGAGAAGGAACGTCCCCACTGTGCTGTGGTTAGGAAGCTCAGAGGGCCAGTGCTTGTGGGGCTGTGGAAGGGCTGCCTAGGGAAGGTGAGGGCCAGCAAGAGCTTTCAGGGCTAGCCCCTTTCGTGTGGGAGCAGGCGCTGGACGTTTCCGATTTGGGAGCTGGGCTCTGGCTGTGCTGAGAAGGAACGTCCGCAGAGTGCTGTGGTGTCCTGGTTTCGGCAGGGATAGAGTTAATTTCCTTCCTAGTAGCTGGTACAGTGTGTTGGATTTAGGATGAGAACAAAGTTGATAACGCACCGATGTTTTAGTTGTTGCTAGGTAATGCTTACACTAGCCAAGGACTTTCCAGCTTCCCATGCTCTACTGACTGAGAAGGCTGCAGGTGCACAAGAAGCTGGGAGGGGGCACAGGCAAACTGGCCAAAGGGATATTCCATACCATGTGACGTCATGCTCAGTACATAAACGGGGGAAAGCTGGCCGGGGGGCCCCTGCTCAGGGACTGGCTGGGCATCGGTCGGCGGGTAGTGAGCAACTGTACTGTGCATGACTTGTTTTGTGTATTATTATTATTATGATATTATTATTATAATTTTATTTCAATTATTAAACTGTTTTTATCTCAACCCACGAGTTTTTCTCACTTGTGCTCTTCCAATTCTCTCCCCCATCCCACTGGGTGGGGGGGAGTGAGCGAGCGGCTGCGTGGTGCTTAGTTGCCGACTGAAATTAAACCACGACAGTCCTCTTTTGGCGCCCAACTTGGGGCACGAAGGGTTTGAGATAATAACAGGTTAACCTGAGTGTATTTAAGGAACTTATATCTGTTAGTAGTGTGGGTCACAATGTTGGTTTCTCTGTTCTCGATATTGATTTGTATAATCTGCATCGTGCTCTTTTTCCTGCTGTACATGTTAAAGATTGGTGTTGGGTTTTGCAGTTTGCTGTGGTCTGCAGTGAACAGTAATGTCTCGCTTGTGAGGTTTGTTTTTAGAACATTGACCTTGACGTTAGTGTGGTATGTAAACTTCGCAATGAAGCCGTTACTGTACCACGGAGACCATTTCGTGGAGACAACTAGCAATTGCAGTAACTTTTCTGAGAGTTTTTTTACGGAGGAAATACAGAATGGCAGTGTCACTACCTTCTTCTATGATGTTTCCTCCTTCATTACAGTAACTTTTCAGTATTTTGAACATCCTTGGGCAGTTAAGATACTTCTATTGGTATTTCTTTGGAATATTGTTTTGGTTTTGTCTAAAGTTGGTAAGCAATTTAAGAATATCATCCAGAGGTCTGCCCCAAGGCTGAATAGTTATGAGTGGCAGGGTGTGTGGTACAAGATGGGCAAGTACCTAGGCCAATGGGCACCCCCAGTGTTTTGGAACTTCACCCCTGAGCACGTGCAGAATCCTGAAAAGTTAGTAGAATATTTGGAAAAAGTATGCTGTCACCCTGGCAACTCCAGAGAGATGCAGCTCATTGCAACGTGCTGGGGCCTGGCCCATGCCTACCGAGCCCTGTTCAACACCATTCAGTGCCCTCAAAGGGAAGAGAAGGTCTCTGGCTCTGACAGTAAAACGACACGCACTGCGGCCACTCAGACCCGGGCAACGCGCCCTGCGGCCACTCCAACCCCAGTGACATGCCGTGCAGCCACTCAGACCCCGGCAACAGGACCTGCAGCCACTCCGACCCCAGCAACATGCACTACAGCTACTCAGACGCCAGCAACAGGCCCTGCGGCCACTCAGACCCTGGCGACATGCACTGCGGCCACTCAGACCCCGGCGACATGCACTGCGGCCACTCCAACCCCGGCGACATGCACTGCAGCCACTCAGACTCCGGTGACAGGCCCTGCGGCCACTCCAACCCCTGTGACACGCCCTGTGGCTGAACCAAAGAACCAGCCTGTGCCGGTATCAGTCGCCCCTGTACACAAGAAGTAATTCTGGAAGCAGAAGTCGGCTCGTTTAGTAAGGGAGGAAGAAGCTTCTTCTAAAAGGGAACCGGAGGAAGAAGTATACGAGACAGATGACCCTAGAGAAGGGCCATCACGAGAACGGGAGGAGGAGAGACGGCCGCTGATCGGGGAGGAAGAAGAGGAAGAACTCATAAACGAGGCAGTGACCACCCAATCTCTATCCCTGAGTGAGCTGCGAGATATACGAAAAGATTTCAGCCATCGTCCAGGTGAGCATATTGTCACCTAGCTGCTCTGATGCTGGGATAATGGGGCCAGTAGCCTGGAATTAGAGGGTAGGGAAGCCAAGCAGCTGGGATCCCTTTCTAGGGAAGGGGGCATTGACAAAGTAATTGGAAAAGGGACACGTATCCTCAGCCTTTGGAGGCGACTCTTGTCAAGAGTGAAGGAAAGGTATCCCTTTAAGGAAGATGTCATATGTCGCCCAAGCAAATGGGCCACCATGGAGAAGGGCATCCAGTTTCTGAGAGAATTAGCTGTGCTGGAGGTGATTTATGATGACCTGAACAATGAACAACTATCCAAAGATCCAGACGAAGTCAAGTGCACACGACCCATGTGGCGGAAGTTTATAAGGAGTTCACCATCGTCATACGCCAATTCATTGGCAGTGATGACCTGGAAAGATGGAGAGGAACAAACAGTGGATGAATTGGCTGGTCAACTCCGGCAATACGAGGAAAGTCTTTCTTCCTCCATCGTCTCGGCTGTGGAGAAACTGTCTGAAAAACTGTCCCGGGAGATCCAGCAACTCAGAGAGGATAGGTCCTACTCCTCACCTGTACGGACCGGTATCTCGGCTATTAGAAGTAAGCGTTCTTTTGCTCAAGAGAGAGAATATAAAGGGTACACACCACGGGGCACCCTATGGTTTTATCTGCGTGACCACGGAGAGGACATGAGGAAGTGGGATGGGAAACCTACTGCAGCCCTAGGGGCATGGGTACGCGAATTGCAAGGGAAAACAATCACAGAAAGAGGTTCTTCCAGGAAAATTGCTGCTCCAGTTTCCAGCGGGCAGTTCCCCAGAGAGAGTAGAAGGGCTGATCTTACTCTTGATCTTAATGAAGAAACTTCTGACTCGTACGTACAAGAAATGAGAAATGAGTACTGTGATGAGGATTAGAGGGGCCCTGCCTCCAGCCAGGGGGAGGAAAGGGACAACCGGGTTTACTGGACTGTGTGGATTCGGTGGCCTGGCACATCAGACCCACAGAAGTATAAGGCTCTGGTAGACACCGGTGCACAGTGCACCCTAATGCCATCAAGATATATAGGGGCAGAACCCATCTGTATTTCTGGGGTGACGGGGGGATCCCAACAGCTAACTGTATTGGAAGCCGAAGTGAGTCTAACTGGGAATGGGTGGCAGAAGCACCCCATTGTCACTGGCCCAGATGCTCCGTGCATCCTTGGCATAGACTACCTCAGGAGAGGGTATTTCAAAGACCCAAAAGGATACCGGTGGGCTTTTGGTATAGCTGTCTTGGAGATGGAGGAAATTAAACAGCTGTCCACCTTGCCTGGTCTCTCGGAGGACCCCTCTGTTGTGGGGTTGCTGAAGGTCGAAGACCAACAAGTGCCAATCGCTACCACCACAGTGCACTGGCGGCAATATCGCACCAACCGAGACTCCTTGATTCCCATTCATGAGCTGATTCGTCGACTGGAGAGCCAAGGAGTGATCAGCAAGACTCGCTCACCCTTTAACAGTCCCATATGGCCAGTGCGGAAGTCTAATGGAGAGTGGAGACTAACAGTAGACTATCGTGGCCTAAATGAAGTCACGCCACCGCTGAGTGCTGCTGTGCCAGACATGCTAGAACTTCAATACGAACTGGAGTCAAAGGCAGCCAAGTGGTATGCCACAGTTGATATTGCTAATGCGTTTTTCTCAATCCCTTTGGCAGCAGAGTGCAGGCCACAATTTGCTTTCACTTGGAGGGGCGTCCAGTACACCTGGAACCGACTGCCCCAGGGGTGGAAACACAGCCCTACCATTTGCCATGGACTGATCCAGACTGCACTAGAATAGGGTGGAGCTCCAGAACACCTGCAATACATTGATGATATCATCGTGTGGGGCAACACAGCAGGAGAAGTTTTTGAAAAAGGGAAGGAAATAGTCCAAATCCTGCTGAAGGCTGGTTTTGCCATAAAACAAAGTAAGGTCAAGGGACCTGCACAGGACATCCAGTTTTTAGGAATAAAATGGCAAGATGGATGTCGTCAGATCCCAATGGATGTGATCAACAAAATAACAGCCATGTCTCCACCAACTAGCGAAAAGGAAACACAAGCTTTTTTAGGCGTCGTGGGTTTTTGGAGAATGCACATTCCAAATTACAGTCTGATTGTAAACCCTCTCTATCAAGTGACCCGGAAGAAGAACGATTTCAAATGGGGCCCTGAGTAACGACAAGCTTTTGAACAAATTAAACGGGAGATAGTTCATGCAGTGGCCCTGGGGCCAGTCCGGGCAGGGCAAGAGGTAAAAAATGTGCTCTATACTGCAGCCGGGGAGAATGGCCCTACCTGGAGCCTCTGGCAGAAAGCACCAGGGGAGACTCGAGGTCGACCCCTAGGGTTTCGGAGTCAGGGGTACAGAGGATCCGAGGCCCGCTATACTCCAACTGAAAAAGAGATATTAGCAGCATATGAAGGGGTTCGAGCTGCTTCAGAAGTGATCGGCACTGAAGCACAGCTCCTCCTGGCACCCCGACTGCCGGTGCTAGGCTGGATGTTCAGAGGGAGGGTCCCCTGTACACATCATGCAACTGATGCTACATGGAGTAAGTGGGTCGCACTGATCACACAACGGGCTCGAATAGGAAACCCCAGTCGCCCAGGAATCCTGGAAGTGATCATGGATTGGCCAGAGGGCAAAGATTTTGGAATATAGGATATATATCCTATATTATAGTGCTCTATCTCTATACTGACTCATGGATGGTGGCAAATGCCCTGTGGGGGTGGTTGCAGCAATGGAAGCAGAGCAACTGGCAGCGCAGGGGCAAACCCATCTGGGCTGCCGCATTGTGGCAAGATACTGCTGCCCGGGTGGAGAACCTGGTTGTAAAAGTCCGTCACGTAGATGCTCACGTACCCAAGAGTCGGGCCACTGAAGAACATCAAAACAACCAGCAGGTGGATCAGGCTGCTAAGATTGAAGTGGCTCAGGAGGATCTGGACTGGCAACATAAGGGTGAATTATTCCTAGCTCGGTGGGCCCATGACACCTCAGGTCACCAAGGAAGAGATGCAACATACAGATGGGCTCGTGATCGAGGGGTGGACTTGACCATGGACACTATAGCCCAGGTTATCCATGAATGCGAAACATGCGCTGCAATCAAGCAAGCCAAGCGGTTAAAGCCTCTTTGGTATGGAGGACGATGGCTGAAATATAAATATGGAGAGGCCTGGCAGATTGATTAGATCACACTCCCACAAACCCGCCAAGGCAAGCGCCACGTGCTTACAATGGTGGAGGCAACCACCGGATGGCTGGAAACATATCCCGTGCCCCATGCCACTGCCCGGAACACTATTCTGGGCCTTGAAAAGCAAGTCCTATGGCGACATGGCACCCCAGAAAGAATTGAGTCAGACAACGGGACTCATTTCCGAAACAACCTCATAGACATCTGGGCCAAAGAGCACGGCATTGAGTGGGTGTATCATATCCCCTATCGTGCACCAGCCTCTGGGAAAATGGAACGATACAATGGACTGTTAAAGACTACACTGAGAGCAATGGGTGGCGGGACGTTCAAACATTGGGATACGCATTTAGCAAAGGCCACCTGGTTAGTCAACACTCGGGGATCTGCCAATCGAGCAGGCCCTGCCCAGTCAGAACTTTTACGTACTGTAGATGGGAATAAAGTCCCTGTAGTGCACATAAAAAATATGATGGGGAAGACAGTCTGGGTTATTCCTGCCTCGGGCAGAGGCAGACCCATCCGTGGGATTGCTTTTGCTCAAGGACCTGGGTGCACTTGGTGGATAATGCGGAAGGATGGGGAAGTCCGATGTGTACCTCAAGGGGATTTGATTTTGGGTGAGAATAGCCAATGATCTGAATTATGTGATGTTAAGTACTAATTATAGTTATAATAGTTATACTAATAATACACAAATATACTAATAACACTAATAATATTATATGCCATACTAATGTTATTACAATAAGAATCACCCAGACTAATGAAGAATAACTTCAGTGAAACCAAGCAAAGCACAGTGATGATGGTACCAGAACTGACTTCAACATGAAACAATCCAACACCACATACCATCTCCATTTTTCCTGCCCTGAAAGATTATTATGACAGATGGAGCCCGAAGTCATGGACTAAATGAACTCACCGAACATTTTAGAGGGATGGCCCACAGACGAAGGGAATGATATCTCTGTGTGTGTGTGTGTGTGTGTGTGTATATATATATATATATATATAAAAAAGGGGGTGGTGGTTAATGAAAATGTACTGGAAAATATGAGACTTGAGCATGACGCAGATGGTATAGAATAAGGGGTGGATATTGTCCTGGTTTCGGCAGGGATAGAGTTAATTTCCTTTCTAGTAGCTGGTACAGTGTTTTGGATTTAGGATGAGAACAAAGTTGATAACGCACCGATGTTTTAGTTGTTGCTAGGTAATGCTTACACTACTCAAGAACTTTCCAGCTTCCCATGCTCTACTGACTGAGAAGGCTGGAGGTGCACAAGAAGCTGGGAGGGGGCACAGCCAAACTGGCCAAAGGGACATTCCATAGCATGTGACGTCATGCTCAGTACATAAACTGGGGAAAGCTGGCCGGGGGTGCTGCTGCTCGGGGACTGGCTGGGCATCGGTCGGCGGGTGGTGAGCAATTGTACTGTGCATCACTTGTTTTGTGTATCATTATTATTATCATTTTATTTCAATTATTAAACTGTTTTTATCTCAACCCACGAGTTTTTCTAACTTGTGCTCTTCCAATTCTCTCCCCCATCCCACCGGGTGGGGGGAGTGAGTGAGCGGCTGCGTGGTGCTTAGTTGCCAACTGAAATTAAACCATGACAGGCTGGGAACTGGAAATGCCAATAGAGCCTTAACATTAATAAAATGGACGGACATGGACAATTCAGATCTTATGACCATACAGATGAAAAGGGGAGTCTTATGCCTGGAACGTTCCATAGAACTCTTCCTAGGCCTAAAGGCAATCGGTATTCCTCCACAGATTCTTCCAAAACCTTACTGTATACCACATAAAACCTGTGGTAATAAGCCATCACGCTGTCAATTTCTTCCTGGACGGAGTTTATCAGGCCCTGCAGATTCCGAGACAATGGGGATATTCACAGATAGATTAACGTGGTATTCTGCAGGAATCCATAATCAAGCTAAACGTTACAAGTTTGGTTGCCACTACGGGCCTATAGGATCCCGATTGCTCTGAGTCAACTACTCTGGGTGCGACCCTTACTGGTTTACCTAAACAACCAAATCCGGCACATGCTAACCCTTTGACAGGAAATAATCGACATGATTCAGACTGAGTTGAAGATTATACTACCCTATTTGCACAACTACCAGGGCAATATTGGATAGGTGAAGAAAGGGCATTCGAGGATTTACCCTCAACCTGAGCTGAAAAGTGTATTCTAAGTGCATTCATACCTTCCGCACAGGTTAGAACCACTTAGAACCTCTTCTGCCTCTGTAGCTCCTAGCTACCCATCTCGACGGGACAAAGTGTTACAACCCTCTAATAGAATGCGGCACTAAGTTCCACCTGTCTGCAACAGCTTTTATCCCACGGTTAGGGCTTGCAAAACGAGAAGGAGCTATTGCAAATGTGTCAAGAGAATTAGAAAAAGCCATCAATGAAATCGCAGATAGTATTCCAGCCCTATAGGAAGAAATCAAATTATCATCACAAATGGCAATACAGAATCGATTAGCCCTAGACCGCCGTTGAGCAGCACAGGACAGAGTATGTGCATTACGGAATAACAGCTGCTGGGTTTTTTATGTAAATCAAGACCAGAAAAATGAAACTGATAGAAACAAGGTAAAGACTCATTTACAAATATTACCTGAAGTAAGGCAGGGATCTCCCCTAAATCTATTTGGGTGGCTAACCTCTTGGCTCCCACACTTAGGTAGAGCACTGTGAACTAAAAGGATTTGGGTGGTTGTATTCACTGTCTTGGTTTGCTTTGTAATTAGATGTGTGTGTTTACAGTGTTGTATTACCTTGTGCACTCGACTTACGACTTCAGTTAGGAACAGTAGTATAGTGTGACCCTGATGGTCAAAAGAAAAGGAGGGACTGTTAGGAAAATCTCATTCCCTAACTATTGCACCAATTCGTCTTGAGAGTATGCAATTGTATGAACTTTCTTAAGAGAGAGAGATATATATATATATAGTTTACATTGTATACTGCATAGCCATGGTTCAGTCAGCATGACTAAAGGGCCCCAAGCTCATTGCAAGGAGGAGAAGGAGACCACCCTGAAGAAGAAAGGATACCCCTGGACTACCCAGACCACGCCAGCAGCCCTTCCAACTCCCCTGTGAAACCCTCCCCTTACCTGGCATCGGAGATAAGGAACTGCAGCAAGACCGACCCCGGGGACGGCTGGATCAAGAAAGAATCAGATGGGTGATGACACCACAGAATTAGAGTTGCTTTGCAGAACAGCAGCATGTGTGTGCGTGTTAGGTAGTGATTGGGCAAATCGCGTTGGACCTGAATGCTTGAAAGATATAAGAACCATGTGTAAGACCGCATTTGGGGTGCCCCAGTTTGAATGGGACAGCTCAGGCGCATGAATGCAAGAATTCCTCTTGTAATGCTATACTTTGCGTCCCAGCCTCTCTCCTCGGTCGACACGGGCTAATTGCCAAATTTTCCTGACAGCTCCCCATCATGGCTGCACGGTACCGGTACCAGCACTAGTTCCACCACAGTTGGGAGCAGCAGCTGGCCCCCTGGGGCAGAGAGGGGGAGGACAAAAACAACCCAAAAGCATACCCCCCGCCCATCCCCACCACCCGCGCAGGATGGAGCAGCACACACATGTTGGCATTGCAGGGTCACCGGTGCCGGCCCCATCCCTTCCTCTTGGACAGGAAATTCACCTCCCCCCAGAAATCATGCTTGGGATGGGAAATCATGGGGATGGGAGACTGTTGGGATAGGAAATCATGATGGGGCTGAGAAATCATCATTGGGAGGGGAAACCATCATGGGAATGGGAAATCAACATTGAGGACAGGAAATAATCATCAGGATGGGAAATCATTGTGATGGGAAGTTGTTGTGGTATGAAAAATCAAACCCTCGCCAAGGCTGGCTGAAGCAGGTGCTGGTGGAATGATCGCCACGGGGACAGAGGCTGTTTGCCCCCAACAAACCCCACACTGACCAAACGCCATGGCAGGTACAGCAGCAGGCTCCTGCTCCTCGTGGTGCTCCTGCCCTCCAGCTAACACTCCCGCCACCTCTGCCCACCAACATCTCACCCCATCATCCCTCTTCCCTTCCCCCAACAGAGAGGTTCCCTCTCTGGCTGACGATGGCATTGGAGGTGCCCAGCGTGAGCTTCGCCACCCTTGCCATGACGCCACCGGCCACTGCCTGCGTGCTGCCCTCCCTCCCGGGGCTGCCGGTGTCCTCTGAGCATGCCCAGGTCCACACCATCACCTACCAGCTGGCACAGGCCACCGTCTGGCAGGGGGTGCCAGGGCCCCTGGGGGACCCGGGGGCAGGTGGTGCAGATCCCCCGTGGGGTGCCGTTTCCCCACAGGGTGCAGCTCCCCCACGGGGTGCAGGTCCCGCGCAAAGTACAGATCCCACCCGTGGTGCAGCTCCCCTGCGTGCCTGCTCCCTGTCCCCCTGCTTATGGCTGAGGACAGCAGGTGGTGACGGGGACACTGGTGCTCCACCGGCCGAAGGGGCTGGGGCCATGGGCTGTGGTCCAGGGGGAGCCCCTGTACCCCATGCGCTCCTGCCTGCTGCACGCCCCAGAACCAGCATCCCCACCCCAGCCTGGTACCAACGCCCCCGCTACAGCCAACTCTACCCCATCCTGCTGCTCACAGCCCCACCACCGGCATCCTCACCGCAGGCTGGAACCGGCATTACCACCACTGCCCCAGCACCAGCATCACTGCTGGAGAGCCGGATCCAGCCCTGGAAAGGAGCCGCAGACACCCCAGGCGGCCAGGCAGGGACTGGCTGAGCACAGAAAACTCAGTTTGCACCTGGCCGGCAAGCAGGCATCGCTGGCCAGGACTTGCACGCCGAGATCCTGGAGCTGGCGCTGCACTGGCTGCCCAGCTCACTTCTCCCCCTACGGCTTTGTCCAGCGCTGCCTGGATCTCATCCAGCAAAAGCCCCTGCCCACGGGTGAACCCTGAGTCAGTGTCACAAACAATTCACAACCGGCGCGCGACGACTGACGCGAGAGACTAGGATGCCAAGTATGGAATTACAGGGGCAAATATTTTCTTGTGCACATGCCATATTCCAGCCCAATTGGGGCACCCCGAATGTGCCTTTACACAGCCTTCTTATACCCTTCAATCGTTCAGGGACAAGACCACTTGACTAATCACTAGCAACTACGCCACCCATTACTAATCAACGTCAAACTTTGCAAAGCAACTCTAGTTTTGCAGCATCCTTGCTGCTCGTCTATTGATCCAGATGTCCCGGGAGTCAGTCTGGCTGGAGTTATTGATCTATGATGCCAGACGACGCTGGAAGGGTTTCAAAGACGTCTCAGAGGAGCTAGGACGCTGGCGTTATCTTGGTTGACCCGGGGTATCCTTTATCCTTCATGGACAGCTCCTTCTTTCCAGGGCCGGGCTGTCCTTTCGTTTATTTTACTTCAGCATGAACAACACCAAAGTCTCCAGTAAAATTCCACTATCTTATCACATCACAGGGTATCATGGGAACTCACCATATATGTATATAAACAAAGTAAATACACTTTAATAAGAATATAAAGACTAGTTGATCTAATAGTTAGGGAAGGGAATTTTCATAACGTGCCCTATGGGTCCCATCAGCCAGGCCCCCACTCCAACACTCCTTTCACACTCCTTCCCTCGCCAGCAGTCAGGCCTTACGCAGTCTGCGCAACATGTATAAGATGCTGACTTCACCAGACATTGACCAAATCATCTCCTACTTGAGTTCTGATTGGCTCAACTACTGCCACAGCCTGTTCTGTCCTTCCGTGCAGTCTTGCCCCATTCTGACCCACTCAGAAAGCTCCTACAAGGATCATCTCACTCACTGCCTTAATCGCAACTCACTGTCTCCTTAACACCCTGAAGTTGTTTCCGTCACTTCACACATACAGTTAATATGGCCTTTCATGACTCAGCCTCCTCCCTTGTGTTACTTCCCACTGAGTACCACGACGACAGCTCCTAATGACAGGCCCTGAGAGCAGCTTCCACCCACTGTCCCCTGCTACACACCAACAGGAACAGCACTGGCTTCTCCTATGGCCATCTCCATGCTCAGGAGGAGGTGTTCACACACCCCTGGCAGCCGGCCTTGCTGCCTGGAAATCCTCGCTGTGCTGCTCAGGCCATGAGAACTGTCACGCTACGGCTGTACCCACATCACTGTTCCTCATGCTGAGTGACACTGCCCAGTTCTGTGTATTCCCACCTGCCCACAGCCAGCTGGGTGTTGTTTTTTTTTTAATCTTGCAAGCATTTTGGAAAAGCACACTTTTTTTTTTTTAATACCTGCTTTGACCTCACTACAGTACAGGCCCAGAGTCCATGACTCTGGCTGGTAAAGTCTGTAGCAATACAGAATTGTGTAGGGATGAAAAATACCCAGTAGTTCAGCTCGTTTCAATTGTTTAAGACAAGGCTTTTGGCTAGAACACAGGCAAGACAATTTAAAACCAGAACTAACCTACACTCCCTCCTTGATTGGCACCTCTTTCTTCATCAGTTTTTGCATTTCTTTAGTTCCTGGGGAGTACACAGCAAGATTTCCCTGTTTAAAAGAAACAAGAAAGATCAGTCACAAATAAGCAGAAAACCTGCCATTCACATACACGGTGCCCACACAGGAGCATTCTCCAGGCCCTGCGTATACACAACAGATGAAATTAATGCACTGGGGAGGAGAGAGCAGGAACAGCCCTCTGGCACCCACGATGACTAACAAGAATTTCTGCTCTGAACTGGGGCTCACTCCATGTGCAAGCACAGCACTGATCCAGGCACAAAACTGAGCGGATCACTTGATCCCAGGTGCCACACACACGGTACCTTCTTCCATCGCCTCCTGCCGATGAATTCTTTTCCAGCAGCTTAGAGAACTGCACTCGGGCTCAGGGCTGACTGGGGCAACTTCTCAGTGCTTTAACTTTGCTTCGGGATTGGTACGAGCATGAGGCTTCATCCCTTTGGCTTGGCCCCCAGCAGGAGGTGGGCAAGTGGCAGGTTTGCAAGTGGTTTGATGGAACTGAGCTTGTACCCCTACCAGAGAGTAAACACCAACCAAAGAAAAAAAAACAGAGAAACTGTGTTAGAGAGTAGCAGAAAGAAACGTCAGGGATGATCACTGTTTAACACATGAGGTTTGGCATTTTGGAGACTGGAGCTCCCAACAGCCTCGGCTCTCTGAACGGACACATCCTTCAGCTTTGCATCCTGACAGAAGTATTACAGACTGCCCCCATCCCTACTTTGCAGTTGCCTGAAGTGCTTGCTTCTCCATGCCCGGTTCTCTTCCATGCTCACAAACTACGTTTAATCTGCAAAACAGTCAGCACTACAAACTGGCAGCCAAATGCCTCTGCTCTCAAAGATGTGACAACTGCAGTGAGAGACAACACAGGTACCACGACAAGCCTTCTGGTCTGGGTCAGGTTTTAGAAAGCAAGGTCTTCTGAACCTCTGCTTTCCAGCTGCCGCCAACAGCTGGAGAAAGGGTCTGGTTTGGATCAGCTGGATGATCAATGCTAACTACCACAATCCCGTACAGGACGTTACACCTCTGGCTTCAGATTTTGAGCCCAACCCCAAGGCCTGAATAACCTCTCTCCTGCCATTGGGCTGACTGCAGTATCGCACATCCCCTGGCTTCTCAAGCTCTTCCCCAGCCGTCTCCTCCTGGCCACTCTGCTATAGGCCGCTATATGGTCTCAGGGAACCATATGCTGGATCCACTCTGGCATCTCCCGTCAATGAGGACGCAGAGATGCTCTCCCAACACACTGTGCTCCTCTCACCTGCTCTGGTCTCTCTGCAGTGGCCTTTCCTCATCTCCAGACACCGGGTTTGACCTTCACTCAGATCTCCACTGCTTGTCAAATTCCCCCGTTTCGAGGAAATCAACAAGGTGACCACGTCCTCCTGACCCTTGTCTCTCACGGGAACGTTGGTCTGGCAACCAATACAGAAAATGGCAGTGTGATCACAAAAACATCAAGGCTTGCCCCACAGGTAGGCGGGATGAGATTTGCTGTTGTTCTGCAGGGAAGCACAGCACAAAAAAACGTGGTGAGCTTTAAGCATTAACAACTTTACTGGGCTTTACTGGGATTTCGCTGCCTTCTGCAGACCTCTTGCCTGTTAACATGGCAAACTTCCCAGCCCCCTGGGTTTTGAGACGGCTTATTTTGGCTGGGACTAGAGCATCAGTTAACACCTACACTGCCAAACCCTCCTAGACCTGAGTGTGCTCCTCACAGCTCCGTACCGCTGTACCCTGCGGGAAGTGAGGCTCAGGGGGAGCAGTGCTGCACAGATATGTGCTGAAAAGAGCGCAGTGGGAATATATATATGAGACTGGTGGGGGAAAGGTCGGGTATCGACACTGGGAAACGTGATGCCAGTTCAGCATCTGCAGCAGGGTCCGGGCAGCCACAGTACTGAGCAGCGACTCTCTTTGGAGACCATGAGGCAACGGGTACCCTCACTCCCGCAACCCGCTCTAGATGACATCCCACTCCTCACATCCTTGCCCTCCCTTTCCCCTCCAGCTTTCCAGACTGTGGGAGTCGTCCTCCAAGGGTAAGACAAGAGAAAGTGCCCCTTGCTGAACCGCCACCATTTCCTCCACTGAAACCACCCGGGGTCTGCATGCAAGGACATATGGCAGGGGCAGCAGTTCACTCCCGTTCTGCTCCCTACGTACCCCTTTGATGACTTGAATGAAGTCTGCTCCTGGGATCTTCCTCGTGCCCACACCAGCCTCCTTGAAGAAGTCGACTATTGGCCACTTCTGTTTGCGCAGGAGGTTATGCAGCCTGACAAGATCCTGGGGTGCACAAAGAAGGGGGGCGCCACCCTTCCCCCAGGGCCGACAGCTCTCCGGTGGTGAGCACTGGAAAAGGTTAGAAAACACCCTGGGAGCACCCTTACCCAGAGTCACCGTGCCAGGAGGGCTGACACCGTCTGGGGTAAAGCAGCGTAACTCAACTGATCTGTTCTTCTCTCTCCAGTCTTCCCTTTCTCCTGAGGGTTTCCGTCGGCAGGGTTTGCTCCTGAGTTCCTGCAGGTGCAAACAGAAACCCTTCTCTCATGGCCTAGGAACTAACTCGCCCAGGAGCTATTTTTCAGAAAGGGCTACGGTTACTTGTCTGACATAAGCAATGCCCACGCAGAGTTGCTGATGCCCCTCCTGAGCACAGGGATGCAAACAGGGATTGCTAAGACTCAGAGGAACTCCCATCACTTCAGAACCCACAACAGGCAACGAAATGGGAAAATGAGCACAAAGAAAGGGGTCTTTTCAGAATCACCATCGCTTTCTTTTTCATGTCCCTATTTTCCTCACCACGGGGAGGAAACACAGGCTCTGCAGCCCCTGCCGTCAAATACGGTTCTGCGGGACATGGGGGAGAAGAAAGCAGAGAGACCTGAAGAGGGAATTTTCAAACCTGTGAAGAATCAAGTAGAAACAGTTGCAAAGCGTACCATCAGTTTACAGAGATTTAAACCTAGACGGAGCCGACTAGCAGAAGTGAGCGTTACAGAGAACTGGAGGAGAGGACTGCAATCAAAAGGGTAAGCAACGCAGACAGCTCTAACTGCACATTTTCACCTGATTGCCTTCAACAAAACAGGCTTGGGATCCCGACTGCTCACTTCACCTTGGAATAGTCCCACTCCTCGCCTGAAAGCTGCTGTGTGCCTGGCTGAGGACAGATACAATCCACACAAGGAGCAATCAGGCCTAAACACTGTACTTCCCTTGGTGAAGTTTCCTTGGCAAAAATACTTTTTTTTTTTTTTTTTTAAAAAAAGTTACTTCAAGAACCAGGAAGAAAAAAACTCCCTCACAGGTTGACTGGAACATTCCGGCTGTGGTAAAACCATCCACCTTCTGTACCCCCATTTCCCAAAAGCCGGCAGCACAGCTTGGGCGGGCGGAAAGGCTCGTATCAGACCTTGGGGCTGAGAGGAAGGCACAAGCATCTGCCAAGGGAGCTGCATCCAACCAGGGGCACTCCCCACTTGCTTCTCTGACAACAAAGCCCCGGAGCGTGCTCCCACCAGGAGGCAGAAACAACTTCCATGTCTGGAAATCCCCATTTAGGAAAGGCTGTCAACAGAGATGGGGTTGTCCCTGAGCACGACACCCACATGAAGGCCTGGGGACAGCAAAGGCACCTGCTCTGTCCCCACCAGAGCACGCCTGCTCCAAAGCTCGGAGCCGCCTGTCAGACAGGAGGCCACTCTACCTTCCCCTGGCCTGTGGACATGAAACACCGACCTCCAGCTGCCAGGCCTGGGGCTGGTGACCCTCGGGGCACCAGCAGGAACCGCTCTGACCCTGGCTGTGGGCTTGGCCCTGGGGCTGAGCACTTGGGCCCACAGGGCTGCTGAACTGGGCCATGGCAGGGCCTGTGGGTGATGAGGTCTCCAGGTCCCTGCCCCCAGGCCCATCCGCACTGGCAGATACCTGCTCCTGCTCCTGCAGCACCCCTGGTCCTGGTCCTGGTCCCTCCCCTGGCCCTGGCCCTGGCCCTGGCCCTGGCCCCCCCCTCACCCCGGCTGCCCCCAGCCCATCTCTCACCCATTTCTCCTCAGGCCCCTCGGCCTCTGACCCCTCCGGCCCCGCCCCAGGCCGGCTGTGACTGACAGGCTGCCTCTGCCTTCACTGATTGGCTCAGCTGTGGCCAATGGCGTGGCCGTTGCTGGGCGGGCACAGGCAGCCTGGGCCTCTCCTGACAGAGCTGCCCTGCGCCCGCTGCCCCGCCGCGCCGCAGCTCTCTCCTCAGCCAGCCGGGACACTGGGCCTGCGGAGAGACGGCCTTCAGGAAGGGCCATTGCAACTTTTCATCCTCCTCATGCTTTTTTTTATTCTCCTCCTCCTCCTTAGCCTGTTCTTCCTCCTCTTCCTCCACCTCCTCTTTCTTCCTCTCTTCCTCATGTTCTTCCTCCTCTCCCTCCCCTGGTTCTTCCTGGTTTTCCTACTCTTCCTTCTCTTCCTGTTCTTTCTCCTCCTCCTATTCCCCCTTCTTCCCCTGATTCTCTTCGCCGCCTTCTTCCTCCTGCTCTTCTTCCTCCTCCTGTTTCTCATCCTCCTGTTCATTCTCTTCCTTCATTTCTTCCTCCTCTACCTCCTGTTCTTCTTCCCCCTCCTCTTGTCCTTCCTTCTTTTCCTTTTTATTTTCCTCCTCATAGTCCTCCTCTTCCTGCTCTTGTTCTTCCTCTTCTTCCTGTTCTTTCTCATGTTTTTCCTACCCTTCTTCCTACGCTTCTTCCTCCTCCTCCTGTTCTTTTTCTTTCTCCTCCTTTTTGTCTTCATCCAGTTCTTCCTCCACCTCTTCCTCGTTCTCCTTCTCCTCCTCCTCCTCATACGCCTCTGCATGTTCATCCTCTGCATGTCAAGCCTCCTCCTGTTCTTCTTGTTCTTCATAGTCCTTCTCCTTATACCCCTCCTTCTCCTCCTCCTCCAACTCATTCTGCTCCTATTTCCTTCTGTTTTTCTTAGACAGTTTTACTCTTCGCTGGGTAAAAAACTGGCTGGACGGCCAGGCCCAGAGAGTTGTGGTGAATGGAGTTCAATCCAGTTGGCGGCCGGTCACAAGCGGTTTTCCCCAAGGCTCAGTACTGGGGCCGGTCTTGTTCAATATCTTTATTGATGATCTGGATGAGGGGATTGAGTGCACCCTCAGTACGTTTGCAGACGATACCAAGTTGGGCGGGAGTGTTGATCTGCTCGAGGGTAGGAAGGCTCTGCAGAGGGACCTGGACAGGCTGGATCGATGGGCCCAGGCCAACTGTATGAGGTTCAACAACACCAACTGCTGGGTCCTGCACTTCAGCCACAAGGACCCCATGCAGCACTACAGGCTTGGGGAAGAGTGGCTGGAAAGCTGCCCGGCGGAAAAGGACCTGGGGGTGTTGGTTGACAGCCGGCTGAACATGAGCCGGCAGTGTGCCGAGGTGGCCAAGAAGGCCAATGGCATCCTGGCCTGTATCAGAAAGAGTGTGGCCAGCAGGAGTAGGGAAGTGATCGTGCCCCTGTACTCAGCACTGGTGAGGCCACACCTCGAATACTGTGTTCAGGTTTGGGCCCCTCACTACAAGAAGGACGTCGAGGTGCTGGAGCGTGTGCAGAGAAGGGCAACGAGGCTGGTGAGGGGTCTGGAGAACAAGTCTTATGAGGAGCGGCTGAGGGAACTGGGGTTGTTTAGCCTGGAGAAAAGGAGGCTGAGAGGAGACCTCATCGCTCTCTACAACTCCCTGAGAGGAGGTTGTAGCGAGGTGGGTGTTGGTCTCTTCTCCCAAGTAACAAGTGATAGGACGAGAGGAAACGGCCTCAAGTTGCGCCAGGGGAGGTTTAGATTGGATATAAGGAAAAATTTCTTTACTGAAAGAGTGGTTAAACATTGGAACAGGCTGCCCAGGGAAGTGGTTGAGTCACCATCCCTGGAAGTATTTAAAAGATGTGTAGATGAGGCGTTTAGGGACATGGTTTAGTGGGCATGGTGGTGTTGGGTCGACGGTTGGACTCGATGATCTTAGAGGACTTTTCCAACCTTAATGATTCTATGGTTCTCTGATTCTATGATATTTGGTTTATATGAAATACTAAAAACTATGAACTGTCATTATAATTATTAATATGGGTATTAAACAAAACAAAACCCCCACACTTTAGACCAAGACCCGAGTTAGCTTCAAGAATAAAGCTCCTTGTGTCTCCAACACGAGAAGCACCTGAGGCTGCAGTGCTTTTACAGTGAGAGAGAGAGAGAGAGAGGGAGAGGACTTGTAAAGAGGTGCAAGGCTTCCACCCTCCCTATGGCTACCCACAATCCAAATCAGGTACAGTCAGAGCACACAAGAAGGGAATGGTTTTGCTTTGTCTTCCATTTACTTTAATTACTTCTAACTAACACTAAGGCAGAAGCCAGGTGTTAGTCCCACTCCAGGATTTTTCCTTTTTTGCTTGGTTGGGGTTTTTTTTGAGACATCTATGTTAGCTTATGGTAAGATGCTACTCAGAAATGCCATACAGACATGCCGGGGAGCACACGAGGCTAAAAGAATGTTCACTTTATTTATGAACATGTGATTTCTGTTTATGCGCATGCTCATAAAAAAAAGAGAAAAATAGCTACTACTCCTTCACTTTTTTCACAGGCGGTTCCTTTCGAGGAGATTTTTCACCATCGGTGTCCACCTTCTCTTGGGAAGCTTTAGCTGGTTCGACTGTATCGTCTTTCTTAGGAGGAACAGCCACTTCTACTTTCCGCTTCGCCTTGTCCATTTTTGCTTTTGGCTTATCCTTCTCTGTTTTCTCCTCTTCAGACACCGGTTTGAAAGCAACAGAATCTGCTTCCATAGGCTCATCCTTATCGGACTGTGGGTGGCTTCATCTCTGCTTGGGAGCATGAACAGAGAGGCCCTTTTACCATCTTCTGCTGTACCTGGCTCTCTTGGTTTCCTCGCACCTTCTAACAACTCAGCACTGGGAAATCCTTCATTCTCATCCCTTTTCCTTCTCTTCCGGTGTTTTGTATGTTTATTCCATTCTCTGTAGTGCCGTTCCCAGGCTCTGTAGCTGTCCTTTTCAAACGGATCTCTACAGTCAACAGATCTGCCGTAGTTAGCTTTCATAGCATATGGTGGAACTTGTGCGTGTCTCTTAAAATACTCCCTTTCTCCTTCCCCTTGAGGTGTAGTCCGTTTAGTGGGAGACTGGCCTCTGAATACTGGAGACCTTGACCGTGAATGGTATCCTCTGTGTGGGGGTGACCGTGACCTTGGACGGTGATAACCACGTGACCTTGACCTAGAACGAGAGTATAGTAGGACTATTTAGTCAACACTTATAGCCAGATGTCCTGGCAAAATTTTGCACATACCTCCAGCTCTAACCAAAGACAGTGACCGCATTTCAAGAAAAGTCCTGTCTAAAAGCTGCTAAACTCAGCCTCTAGTAATAGGACTCATTGCCATTACTCTAGGAAAGATACTGACAGCATTACTAACAGAGAGCCATTCAGACTCCTGACCAAGTGATTTTTGGGGGTAGAAAACATCAGGTACCCTGAGTTTTTTTTTCTTCACCAGTTTTTCTTTGATTAGTTTTGAAAGAACCATTTCACATTATTCCGCGTATGTTCATTAGCATCATTCCTCCTCTCAAAGTCCTTCACCAATTGAAGATTTCCTTACAAACAAGTCCGATCTTTTAATTCCTAAGACAAACTCATCAATCATAGAATCATAGAATCATTGATGTTGGAAAAGACCTCTAAGATCATCGAGTCCAACCGTCAACCCAACACCACCATGCCCACTAAACCATGTCCCTAAGTGCCTCATCTACACGTCTTTTAAATACCTCCAGGGATGGGGACTCCACCACTTCCCTGGGCAGCCTGTTCCAATGTTTCACCACTCTTTCAGTAAAGAAATTTTTCCTTACATCCAATCTAAACCTCCCCTGCCGCAACTTGAGGACATTTCCTCTCGTCCTATCACTTGTTACTTCAGAGAAAAGACCAACACCCACCTCGCTACAACCTCCTTTCAGGTAGTTGTAGAGAGCGATGAGGTCTCCCCTCAGCCTCCTTTTCTCCAGGCTAAACAACCCCAGTTCCCTCAGCCACTCCTCAGAAGACTTGTTCTCCAGACCCCTCACCAGCCTCGTTGCCCTTCTCTGGACACGCTCCAGCACCTCGACGTCCTTCTTGTAGTGAGGGGCCCAAAACTGAACACAGCATTCGAGGTGCGGCCTCACCAGGGCCGAGTACAGGGGCACGATCACTTCCCTACTCCTGCTGGCCACACTCTTTCTGATACAGGCCAGGATGCCATTGGCCTTCTTGGCCGCCTGGGCACACTGCCGGCTCATGTTCAGCCGGCTGTCGACCAACACCCCCAGGTCCTTTTCCGCCGGGCAGCTTTCCAGCCACTCTTCCCCAAGCCTGTAGTGCTGCATGGGGTCCTTGTGGCTGAAGTGCAGGACCCAGCAGTTGGTGTTGTTGAACCTCATACAGTTGGCCTGGGCCCATCGATCCAGCCTGTCCAGGTCCCTCTGCAGAGCCTTCCTACCCTCGAGCAGATCAACACTCCCGCCCAGCTTGGTGTCGTCTGCAAACTTACTGAGGGTGCACTCAATCCCCTCATCCAGATCATCAATAAAGATATTAAACAAGACCGGCCCCAGTACTGAGCCCTGGGGAACACCGCTTGTGACCGGCCGCCAACTGGATTGAACTCCATTCACCACAACTCTCTGGGCCCGGCTGTCCAGCCAGTTTTTGACCCAGCGCAGAGTCCACCTGTCTAAGCCGTGAGCCGCCAGCTTCTCTAGGAGAATGCTGTGGGAGACAGTGTCAAAGGCCTTGCTGAAGTCCAGGTAGACCACATCCACAGCCTTTCCCTCATCCACTAGGCGGGTCACCTGGTCATAGAAGGAGATCAGGTTGGTCAAGCAGGACCTGCCTTTCATGAATCCGTGCTGGCTAGGCCTGATCCCCTGGTTGTCCCGCTCATGCCTTGTGAGCGCCCTCAAGATGAACCGCTCCATAATCTTCCCCGGCACCGAGGTCAGGCTGACAGGCCTGTAGTTCCCCAGATCCTCCTTCCGGCCCTTCTTGTGGATGGGCGTCACATTGGCAAGCCTCCAGTCACCCGGGACCTCCCCCGTTAACCAGGACTGCTGATAAATGATGGAGAGCAGCTTGGCGAGCACCTCCGCCAGCTCCCTCAGCACTCTCGGGTGGATCCCATCCGGCCCCATAGACTTGTGAGTGTCCAGGTGGCGTAGCAGGTCATTGACTGCTTCCTCTTGGATTATGGGGGGTTCATCCTGCTCGCCGTCCCCGTCTTCCAGCTCTCAACAACATCCTAGCGAAAGCCACCAGTTTGCAGTCCAGGTTGAAATCTCTCCGTGTATCCACATCAGAGAAACAACAGAGGAAAAGGCGGCAGTTTCTCTCACATACCTCCTCCAAAGTGCTTTGAGGTAAGGGTTACAATCAGAATAGGGAGACGCAGAAAACCCAGCAACTACACCTATTCAGTTTCTAGCCTCAGTCAACTGTAATCTCCGCCATATTTGAGCTAGTAACCTACATGTGAAACTCCCATCGCTGCTAATCCCTTGAATCCCCCAGTCCACCTAACGATAGAGAGGTGGAGTGGAACTCCTCCTGATTCTTCGAGACAATCTGCTTCTCCGTTACGGACACGTAAAGCAGTTACCTGGAAAACGAACGCCTACGCTCCTTTTGAATCTTCTTATATTCCACCAGTTTCTTAGCAAAATCATTTGTAAACTCATCAAGTTTGGACTTTTTCTTTTCCCTGTTAAAATAAGTTTGACCTTTATTACAATTATAGTTAGAACCTTATTACAAAAAGACACCGAGAAACAAAACATGGCCAATATGAGAAAATGCATACTGCGTGCAAATGCAGAAGGTGAACAGCCTATTTAAACAAAACCAGTTGAGAATTCCGACAAGTTTTAGGGAAAGTTTTAGAATTACATTTGTCTTGTTTTAGTTTGGGATGTTTGCCATCCGCAACAAAAAAGTATATTGGAAAAACCACTGTGTCATTTTTGCTTATGTCAGATGCACTTTAGCGTAACTGCAGTCCGATATGCTACCGAAATACAAAAATGAAAAACAACGCAACTTCATTGAGCCAAATACTTACTCCTCTTTAAGTCTCCGTTGTTCTCTCTGAAACTCCTCCCTAGATAAGGGAGGCCAAGAGCATCCTGGCCTGTACCAGAAATAGTGTGGCCAGCAGGACTAGGGAAGTGATCGCTGCCCTGTACTCAGCACTGGTGAGGCCGCACCTCGAATACTGTGTTCAGGTTTGGGCCCCTCACTACCAGAAAGACATTGAGGTGCTGGAGCGCGTCCAAAGGAGAGCAACGGAGCTGGTGAAGGGTCTAGAGAACAAGTCTTCTGAGGAGCGGCTGAGCAAACTGGGGTTGTTTGGCCTGGAGAAAAGGAGGCTGAGAGGAGACCTCATCGCTCTCTACAACTCCCTGAGAGAAGGTCGTAGCGAGGTGGGTGTCAGTCTCTTTTCCCAAGTAACAAGCGCTAGGAGGAGAGGAAACGGCCTCAAGTTGCGCCAGGGGAGGTTTACATTGGATATTAGGAAAAATTTCTTCACCGAAAGGGTTGTCAAGCATTGGAACAGGCTGTCCAGGTGTCCTTGTTTCGGCAGGG